>NW_015547665.1:1696319-1705450 GCF_001515605.1 Sinocyclocheilus anshuiensis | reverse complement strand
TATATATATTATTCTATTATTTATGTATTAATTAAGTATCACAATCAGCCTAACCATGCTATTAAGCCTCTCAATTTGACAATTTTCAAATGTGATTTTGATATTATTTAAATTATTTTTTAATGCGTCTCAGTACTGGTCATCATAAAAATATGTAATTATGGGCTCTTCTAGCAAGCCTTTCAAGTCTACATCATAATGATAGATCCCATTTTTGTACATTTAAAGAGCCTCTTATTTATACTGGTGAAAAATATCCGGAGATAATTGTAAAACTAAGATTTAAGCAAGTCCCTGTGAGTTTGTTTTGCTACTGTAGGTCCAGCTGGTGTGTGTTGGCTCCCAAAAGTCATTATGAATGTGCAACACGGTAGAGCAGAATCACCCAGGCATACAGGCGCTGGACAGATTGTATCTGCTCCTCAATAACAAGTCTCTTCACCTCTATACAGGCTGTTCTCAGTCACTGCAGAGCGATAGACATGGACAACAGGTGATCTTGATATGAGCCGAAAGCCTTTCGGTCTTTTACAGATCTAGAGATTCCTTCAGGGATAATAGTTAACCACTATCCAGATGTTACACAAAAACACTTATCCTTTTGGATGTATGGAATTATAAAACAGATCATATCTTGGATGTGCACTGTTTGAAGCCATTGTGAATCATTAATGTTAGTTACTTTGGTGCTTGGCATATGAGCAATTGAACAGTCTGGAATTGTATTATTTATTTTTATTTTTTTTATTCTTGCAATAAAACAGCTTGAATTGTTATTAAAATATATCCAGCATAGATAAATATGTATTAATTTTCTATTTCTTTCTATATAAGTTAAAGTACATCTAATACAGACTTTGTTTGTATTTTATTAAATTTTTTCATATAAAAATTGTATGTTAATACATATTCATTAATTCATTAATTCATTCATTCTAGTAGCAAGGCATCAGTCCCCTTGATCGAATTCTAGTGTCTTCTAACAACCGTGACAATGAATGTGAGAACATGGAGGTGGTTCAGTTATGATCACAAGGAACACTGATCATAATTAAATCATTTTTGTTCAACTTAAATTGTGATGATGATGCCTCTCATGCAAAAGAGTGCTTGGTTGCTTGAGGTGAAGATGGTACAGTGCATTGCATAATTAAATGTTATAGCTGATGATGACTTTTTGCTTGGGCCTGTGGTGTACTATCAACATTGTAATGTACTATGGACTCTTGCACCACACCACTGTTTGGATTACTCTTCTGTCTTGCCCTCAATATACCTGTTTGCCATTGTCTGACCCATGCCTGTTTTATGACCACATCTCTGTCTCCTATTAAAGCTTTGCAAATGGATCCGCAAGTCTCATGTCTCGTTCGCCCCGTAACAACTACATTTTTGTTTTGGAATTTTTAAATAATTTCTCATTAAATATTTAGTTTCACATAGCGGGCATTTACACAACACCATTTTCAACTAAAAAAAAAAGTAAAACTTTTTATGTGTTTTGGCTGGTCATTTACATAAGAATGCCGTTTTGGGGGCCTGAAAATACTTTTAAATCTTTTAAAACATGCTACAAAAAATATGAGTTTTTGAAAACAATTCCGTTCTCATCTCGATGTTGAAAAAAAAGCAAAGATTGTTGAGGTAGGTTTTACTAGAAAATACTAATTCAGTCTTTCTACTTCAAAATTTCATGTTTCATTTAATGTGTTGCTTGCCATTTCTTTGTATTTATTTGTGAAATTTGAAACAGTTTTCACATTTAGAAATTGTTTGTTTAGCAAAAGTGCTTTTGTATCAGGGCCAGTGTTCCATAACTTGCATCTGCTGATATAGTTCACAGTGTGGGTGTTAATTATAGAGAAAGTCAGAAAGCACGTTTGGAGAAAAACAAAAAGAGATTGAGAGAGAGCTCCCCCACTCTTCCATTTGCATTGTTGGAGGACTGTACTTAAACTCTGCGATGTAATTACAGGGCACTATCCATAAAAAGAGTACAGATTGATAGGATGAACTCTGCATGTCTGCGAACAAGAAAATAGTTTGTTCTGTGTCTCTTAACGTGTCTTTATTAAAAGTAAGGTTGCATGACGAGCACAGTAAGTAGTCATTTAGCAGATGCTTTTATCCAAAGGTACCTTTAACAAGGCCTTTGCTCCAGTCCTTGCTCCTTGCTGGACTCAAACCAGCAGCTTTCTCATTTTTAGTTATGCATTTAAAGCACTGTGTTACACAACCTCCAGAAAATAGTTGCTATGTAAGATGATGTGGTATTTTCGTTGCATTTCTTTGAATCTAAAAAGCTTGACACATTAGTTCTGTTCCAAAAACCTAGTGAGTTTTCACAGGTGTTTTAAGGCATCATTCATACTTTCAGCACAAAGATATGTCCCAAATAGTAGACCGCAACATTATGTGGCTTTTTGAGATACCTTGTTTTCCCATATTTTAGCATACAAGGCAAACTCGTGAGTAAACCTGTTTTGTGTACAACACTATACGTAGGCAGTAGACAACAAGTCAGCTCACTAGTTTGCATTGAGCTATTGCTTATGCAAATTTTAAAATTTAAAAACTTTTATTTTTTATTATAATGATATGTAATGATGCAGGCACATCATATCTCACAGTCTAGATATTTATGTGAACGTAAATTTGTATAATGTTTTTTTTTTTTTTCTCCTAAATTTATTCATCCACACTGGCGGAGATATTACAACAGTTCTATTAATGCTGTGATTTCAGGAATAGTAACACAGATATTTGACAATTATTTAACATAATTAGTTGGTCTCATTGTCATTATTTGTTGTCCTTATTGGAGTGAGCCATGAGGAGGAAATGTGGCATTATTTAAATCTTCAACCTTTCAAATTATGCCAAGTTATGGTTGCAACAGTTGATCATTTATACGCCAACACTTTTAATTAAAAACATTTTGCACCTGGATGCTGCCAAAAATGGTAAAGCTTGCAATATATATATATATTTATTATTTTTTTTTCTTTGCCAAATGCTAATAAGCTTTGCAATTCATTTAATATGTAAATTGAGTAATTAGTTAAAGTGAGTATGTTAGTGATTTATTTGCTTGCTTTGTTTTATCATTAATTTTTAATTAATTAATCAAATTGGACTACAGGGACTCATGATGCAGTCAAAATATCCAGTTGCATGGGTTTTCCAGATAATGTGTGTAGTCGCTGGACCTTTGCTTCTCATAAATATTATCATGTATTGTGCACATTATTTTATGACAGACATTTTTTGTTGTTATATTCAAATGATGTGGATTTCAAAAACAAATGGATAGTAAGGTAATAATTATTTATTTCTTATCCGGCAAGTATTCAGTGAAGTGACTGATGCCCATGAGTGTGTTATGTAGATGTTTTTAATTCTAATATTCCAACCGACAGCCAGCCAAAGTTTTTGACAGATGTGATAATGTAGGAGGGAACGATGCTTGATTTTTGGGTAATTATAAAATGTGCTGGAGATGTCCAAAATACTTTTTGCAGTTCATTATTTGCTTAGGTTTGCTTAAATAAAGTACGTTACTGTTTTCTGTTGTCAAAATTGTGGTGCAAATTTGTTGACTTTTGAAAAGCAAGTTGTTGTTTGTTTGTTTTTTTGTTTGTTTTTTGTTTGTTTTTTAACCAGGAAAGGAGTGGTTTTGATGCACAAAGTTGTCTCTTATACCAAAAATATTTTATGTAAACCCATAGAAATGTAGATCCAGTTGTGAAATAAAAAATTACAAGTACCTGTTTGAACATTAAAAGCTGAAGAATGTGTCCATTTGATCAAAAGGAGTTAAACTCAAATTTGGAATAGGGTGCATTTTGTATTTTCAAATACAAATAGTAAATCCTGAGATGTATTTGTATAGCATCTTATGCATATTTTACATTAATTTTCTGTCCTAAATAATAATAATTATTTTGGCAATATACTGAAAAACTGGTTTGAAATACCTGGATCGGTCTCTTCAGGCTTTATTTTTCACATTTCTCACATTTTCACATTTATATTTTTCACATTTCTATATATTTTCTATATATTTTTTTATATATTTTCATGTTTCTGAGAAATAAATGTGTAAAACAAAAGGCACGTTTTATTTTTATTTTTTGTGAACATTGTTTCAATGAGCAATACTGATGTGTAGGAGACCCATTTAAATGGTTACCACAAATGGTTCACAAGGACAGCCATTTATCTTCCTTATTGCTTTGATTTTCATTTTGAGAAACACTTCAACACTCCATTGGTTATTTGGCACAATCATGACCCAAGTAAAACTGACAATGGGCTTTGATTGTGAGTTATAATTTACTCTTTTAATATCCTATTAGACTTTATCAAACAAATAAATATTGTCCGCTACGTAAGGGCGAAATATGCAACGTTCAAATGGTCATTGCACAAAAGGAAATGAAAAACAATGTCATACGGACAGGGCCGCATTAACCATTGGGCTAGGCGGGGCTGAAGCCCCGGGGTCCGAGCAAGGAGGGGGCCCGTGATTGGCTGAGGAGTAGATTGACGGACATTGGTAGTGCCGATCGCAAAAACACCACCACGTCCCTCACTTTTTAGCACTATTATTTAGTTTTTCCGGAGTTTTCCCGTAAATTCCATGCATTACCATTAGAGATTAAAATGTCACATTTGAATTTGGTTTACCAATCAAATGCATTTATTAGCCTATATATTTTACTTTTCAACAAACTGCACGTAGCCTATCTATCAGGTGATCGCTGCGCCTAATGTCTGCATTTACCTCTCTTCTCTTCATTCTGCTGTAATCTAGAAATGGTCATGCAAAGAACAATCTTCGATAACTAAAAATGTCAACTATTCTAAAAAAAAATAAAAATAAAATAGTGAGAGAAAAAAATTAAGAGAGAGGGGAAAACACGAGTGAGTCAAAATCCACAGCTAGCTTATTTTACTAAAGCTGATGATGGAGTGGAAGTTGTGGAACCGCAAATGGACCGGACACGTGGAGCAGATAAAAACACAGCGTCATCATCCCCACAGATTTTAGGTTAGCTTGATTATTAACTTGATAGATGTTGCTTTTTGTGTTTGCACAAACTCTATAGGCCCAGTATATTCACTTATGGGTTGAGAAATTCATTTTGCGCGTCATGATGTAAGCTTTTAATTTAAACGCATTTTAAGCATTTTGGTTAAAAAACTCATTTAAATGTTCAGGTAGCCTACAATAAGCAGTCGGGCAGAATTCATTTTGGCAAACGCGCGCATTAAGATGGTTTCTGATACGCGCGGAGTGCACTTGCTCGTACAGCGCCAGTCTGAAGTTATTTTTCGCGCCTTGTGTTTAAACGTTCGAATACACATACTTATGTGTCAAAATGTCTCCTCGTCAACACAGTCATTTTGTAACGGGGCTGACGAGACGTGAGACATGCGGATCCATGTGCAAGCTTTATTAAAGCAGAGAGGTCAGAAACACAGGCAGGGTCGAACAATGGCAAACAGGTATATGGCGGGCAAGACACAAGAATAATCCTAGGGCTAGCGAAGGTCAACGAACGGCGAACAGAATCAAAAGGGCAAGACTAAAGGGATAAATCCAAGGAAACAGGCAAAGATCAGAAACCGAAAAGGCAAGGCAAGACTACGCTAGGCTAGGCTAGGAAGCTAACGAGGGCTCTGTAGAGTAGCTATCACTGCTGGCGATAAGCGCATACAATACTCGGCAGTTAGAAGGAGTGAGATGGAGTGTTAAATAGTGAGTGAGTGATATGAAACAGCTGTGTGCAATCAGTGCTTTGTGCAATCAGTGCAATGAATGATGGGATATGTAGTCCGGGGTGATATGCAACAGTGTGTAGTGCGAGAGTCAATGAAAATGGAAAGGGTGACCTCTGATGGCTAGCAGACGGAAGTTCATGGACCGGATACGTAACACATTTGTGTCTTAAATTAAAGTTAATAGTTAAAGATAAAGCATGTGCACTACTTGGCTATTATGATCCTGGCATTAGCCTATGAGATTTTAAAGGGATATAGTTCACCCAAAAATACTGTCATATTTTCCTCAGTTTCAAGTTGTTCTGAACCTGCATTAATTTCTTTGTTCTCCTCAACATAAAATAAGATATTTTGAAGAATATTCGTAACCACCAAAAAGTTTCTGGTCCCTGTTGACTCCAATAGTGTTTTTTTTTCATACTATGGAAGTCATGGGGGCACAGAAACGGTCTGGTTACCAGTAGGCTATTGTTCCAAATATATACGTTTGCATTCAACTGCAGAAGGAAACGCATTCAGGATTAGAACAACAACAATATAACTTTAATTTTTGGGTGACCTATTCCTCCAAAGCAGCCTAATATAACTGCTGTTGCTATTTGTGTCAATAGTGTAAATTAAACATTAGAAAGAAAATCACTCACTGTCCTTGACCGAATCGCTTTTGTAAAATAATGCATATTGAATTTATGCAGTGAAGACTATTCAGTCTATTTGTAGTCTATTTATTTTATACAATACAATATTTCTTATTCAGTGCTTTAAGTGTTTGTAGGTCAATTTATTTGTTCTATTGTAATGCATGACTGATTACTTGTCTTCAGTAAGTTTGTTTTTACTTAGGCTAGTATTTTTATTTTTTTTTTATTTTGTGATATTGGAATTGGTAACAAGAATTGTGAAGTTGCAATGCATCAAAAAATTTTGATTGGATAAAAATCATATTTTAAGCTATATATATAATTATTGTGATGGGGGCCCTGCAAAGTCATAGCCCCGGGGCCCAGTGAGGTCTTAATGCGGCCCTGCATATGGATATGACCGCACCTTAACAGTCTATGATTCTTGCTAGCTACAGTGAACATGCCAGCATGATCTCTGATAGGTGTTTCTATGTAAATGGGGGTTTTAGCACACTTGTTGTTGATTTTCTTTTTCTTTTCAGTGTTTGGATAAACAATGACAAATACAATTCATAGGTTTATTTGTTTGTATTTATAATAAATGCAATGAATGTCATGTTTAACTAAAAATAACTGTGCTTACTTGTATTGAATATGCAGCTGTTGTTCACTTCAGATATTAAAAGTACATTTGTAAAAATGTTTACTTGTAGATAACCTGTAGATAATATAATATTAATACAAGAAAAGTGGACTTAAGTGTAGGTGTACTTACACTTAAGTGTACCTAAAGAAGGTACATTTTCAAGACTGTTTCTTAGCCGTAATAATGTTGAATTAAAAGTTTTACTTTGTTAAATTTTTAAATCATATAATAAACATATATAATAAACTTTTGTTGTGCTTTAAATAATGTTGATGTGTTAGCATCCTAAAGTCATGTAAAATATTTGATTATAATTTTAACTGCAGTATTACACAATATTACATTTAAAGGTTTTATATTTTAAATTGACTAAATTCATCATTACAGATATATTTAAATACTGTGTACTGTAAAATACAACTTTCAGTAGTAATGGCAATAAAATATATTTTAGTTTACCATAAATGCTTTTCAGTACATTAAAGACAATTTGATGTACTGTACGTACAGTATGAATTTACATATGAAGGTAAGCAAAGCTGATTGCGTTTATTTTGTCTTATAGCAAAAATATTTTATTTAAACACGTGAAAATGCAGATCTTGTTGTAAAAAATAGTGAAAATCACTTTTTAAAACTCTGGTTCCATTATTACCCCTTAGCAGACTTTGACTCAAAACAAATCCACCATTAAGGTGTTTAAACTTTTGCTTCTGGACATAATGTAGTCTCTGTAGTCCCCTCATATGAAAATTCACTGAAATATTTATTTAGAGTTTTTGTTTGTAAACGGTGCTTGATCTGTACGTAATTCTCTCCTGATTCAGACGAGGCGACTTTTTCACTGGAGAAAGCAATATTAGCCAGAAGCAACGGTTTGAAGTTAAAAGCATCTTTTCAATTCAATTCAATTCAATTCAAGTTTATTTGTATAGTGATTTTCACAATGCAAATCGTTGCAAAGCAGCTTTACAGAAAATTAAAGTTTCTACATTATATTTAGTAATAGCTTATCAGTGGTGACTCTCTCAAGTTGATGTCCATATGGCAGAAATATACGGTAAAAATAATGCAGTTAGTTAATGCCATGTAATCAAACAGACGGTGCAAACTATTAACAACAATGATTATGTGTTGCGATCAAATTTATAGAAAAATTTGGTAGTTTTGTATGTTGTCTGAGGGTTGGCATCATCTCTTCTCAGGTGTTCGGTCATCTCAGGTGTTTGTAAGGGCTGGATCCAGACTGAAGCTTGTGTGAAACAGAGAACGAAATAGAGAAAAAAATGTGTCTTTAATATAGATTTAAACAGAGATAGTGTGTCTGAACCCCGAACATTATCAGGAAGGCTATTCCAATGTTTGGGAGCCAAATGTGAAAAAACTCTACCTCCTTTTGTGTACTTTGCTATCCTAGGTACTACCAAAAGTCCAGAGTTTTGCGACCTTAGGGAGCGTGAGGGATTGTAGCGTGGTAAAAGACTAGTTAGGTACGCATGAGCGAAACCATTTAGGGCCTTAAAAGTAAGTAATAATATTTTGTAACTGATACAGAACTTAATAGGTAGCCAGTGCAGAGACTGTAGAATTGGGGTAATATTATCATATTTTCTTGACCTGGTAAGGACTCTAGCAGCTGCATTTTGGAATACCTGTAGCTTGTTTATTGAAGATGCAGGACAACCACCTAGCAGTCAGTGGAGGAAAGAGTACTGACAATTTGTACTTAAGTACAAGTACTGTTACATTGCTGAAATAATACTCAATTACAAGTAAAAGTACTGGTGCCAAAACAGTAATTAAGTAAAAGTACAAAGTACTCTTCTCAAAAAATACTCAGAGTACTAGTTACTAGTTACTTTTAGCCGGTATTATGAATTATGAATATAACTATTCATTCATATCAAAGATCTATGTGACTAATATAACTACTTTGAACAAAACCCACTTTTATCTTATTGACAAAGGACGTGAATTAGTGGTCATGATACAGGAATTTCTAACTTCAAATGTATTGAAAAAAAATATCAATAGTAAAGTACCCGTGAATCGGAAGTTGCAACTGACTCCAGTGT
>NW_015547665.1:1694348-1696255 GCF_001515605.1 Sinocyclocheilus anshuiensis | reverse complement strand
ACTGAAAATTTGTACTTAAGTACAAGTACTGTTACATTGCTGAAATAATACTCAATTACAAGTAAAAGTGCTGGTGCCAAAACAGTACTTAAGTAAAAGTACAAAGTACTCTTCTCAAAAACTACTCGGAGTACTAGTTACTAGTTACTTTTTAGTAATGAATTACCAAAAAATATTCATTCACATCAAAGACCTATGTGGATAATAGCTACTTTGAATAAAACCCACTTTTATCTTATTGACAAATACATGAATTAGTGGTCATGATACAGGAATTTGATTTTTAACTTCAATACCTTGAAAAATATGAATAGTAAAGTACCCGTGAATCGGAAGTTGCAACTGACTTCAGTGTTATGATGTATTTCCAAGTGAAAGGTTGTGGCTAGAAGGGATACAGCTCCGACAGGAAACTAACAATGAAATTTAATTTTCTACCTATTAGATTGCTTTTTATTAAAGTCTACACCTACACCTACCCCAACCCTAAACCTACCTCTTATAATAATGCAAAAAATATTAATTATTGTTGTACAGTGTGACAAAAATTACACTGTATTAATGTGCACATGCCCAATAGCACCATATGTATCCCTTCTAGCCTTAACCCACAACGGAATATTGAATAAAGGGCAAGGCTTTTTTGTGGTGCACCTCCACTCCACCTCTTGCTTATAGCAGATTCATGGTTGGATAGTGGTTAAGAATATCTGCTACGTTGTTACGTCTGACATCATGCTTCACCGCTTCTGGGTCCTAATGCTCTGCCAGACGCCTCAAGAAAACATCAAACTGTGCTAATATACATCCACGATGTCATGTAATACTGAAAAAATGATAACCCTAACCGTTATCTCCATACTGAAAACCCAGATGGCCTGACAGTGATTCAGCTAAAATATTAGTGTCTAAGACACTGTGAGCATGGAGACTGTAGTGTGCACAAAATTTTTTTAAGTGCTTAGCTTAAATGTGTAATATTAATTAAATAGTGCTCATAAATGGCTGTTGAGATGCACTAAAAAAGTAAGTAGGGTCATTTTTGATTTCATGATGAATCATTTTCAATACCATTGGCAAAGCTACAACATACTGTATACTGCCATATAGATATTTTAATAATTAAAAATTTTTTTTGTCCATCCATTTTTTTCAAGGCACTCATTATTTCAAGCTTTGAGTGGTTTAATCCAAGTCTTCTAAAAAGACATGTTCACTTTATATGATGAACAGATTTTAATATAGGCTTTTATGTACATGCATATAAACATTGATCAATTACCATTACAAAAATCTCAATCTTAACCATTTGCTCATTTTGTGTATTTGTGTCTTTAAAATAGGGTAACTTTGTTGCAAAAGCTTACAGAAAAAGGAAGCATGATTTCAAATCTGATTTCAAACTAAATTGAATTTACAAAAAAAGGACAAGTACACAGTCAGTAATAAAATTATAAAACAAATTATCTCAATTCATTTGAGATAGGCTCAAAATATGACAACACTGAATTTTCATAGGAAGTGTTTTAAGAGCCATATATGTTGTTTATTTAGATAAATGAAACGTCAGACGGCTTTGACCTGTAATGTCTGTACAATGTAGTGATGCAGTTAGACAGACTAGGATATTTATATGTACAAGTCATACAAATATCCAATTCCGAAACCTTTCTAGCATACTTACATTGTAAAGAAATTAAAGTTCCATCTTTGATTGTTGAAAGACTTTCTGGTGCATTTCACTTACAGCCAATAAGATTTCCAGTAGGGTTTTCATCGGTCAGGCGTGGATCTATTCTGAAGGTTGATCACTTTTGACAAAATTTAATCCAGGAGCAAAGAGAAATCATTTCTACTTTAAAAGCATGGAGAGATCGCGATTGCACACAGTCTGCGCACAAGCAATA
>NW_015547665.1:1688394-1694307 GCF_001515605.1 Sinocyclocheilus anshuiensis | reverse complement strand
TGAATATTAGTCGAATTTAAAATAAACATTTGCATTTGAATGTTAGGTGTGCATCAGGGAGCATCATCAGTGGCGTGCTAGATGTGGTGATGATGTAAGTGACGTTGTTGCATTTTAATGTTGTGTTAGTCTAGCCCAGGAGATGTGCCGCTGCTGTGTTACAACACTGAATTTTCATAGGAAGTGTTTTAAGAGCCATATATGTTGTTTATTTAGATAAATGAAACGTCAGACGGCTTTGACCTGTAATGTCTGTACAATGTAGTGATGCAGTTAGACAGACTAGGATATTTATATGTACAAGTCATACAAATATCCAATTCCGAAACCTTTCTAGCATACTTACATTGTAAAGAAATTAAAGTTCCATCTTTGATTGTTTATAGACTTTCTGGTGCATTTCACTTACAGCCAATAACATTTCCAGTACACTCTAGAAAATGCTGGGTTAAATACAACCCAGTGCTGGGTAAAATAGCAATTGCTGGGGTTGTCCCTATTTTACCCAGCACTGGGTTGTATTTAACCCAGCATTTTTTAGAGTGTAGCATTTTTATCGATCAGGTGTGGATCTATTCTGAATGGTTGATAACTGATAACAAAGTTTAATCTAGGAGCAAAGAGAAATCATTTCTATCACGGAGAGATCGTGACTGCACAGTTTGAGTGCGCACAAGCAATATCGGAGTGAGAGGACAGGCAGTTCATTTGTGTAAAAGTTAGGCCTATTTGAGAGCTGGCATCCAATTTTCTGAGATTACATGACTGTATTCTCATGTTACAATAAAGCGCTCGCCACATTTGTATGAGAATGATTAAAATTATGCGGAATACCTGCAATCCCGCGCGGATAGACTCTGTAATTGACAGGAGGCGGATGTGTGTCAAACTCACTGTCGGAGAGGAGAGAGCGAGACGCAGCTTGTATCGGTGTATATACGGGAGATACTGTGGAAAATGAGTAATGGAACCGTGTCATTTCAGTATCAGTATAAAAATATAGATATTTATGATAACACTACCATGTAGTTTGTTTCTCCAAACTTTGTGTCCATAAATTACGCTGAGCTCCCTGTCCGATCAGCTCTTCAAAACCTGCTGCAGCGGAGGCTTTTCCCGTTTCAGATATCAGGGCGTTTAGTGGTCCGTTTACGTACGGATATCTTTATTGGCTACTGAAAAGCCAAAGGTTTGAATATCAATTCAAATTGTGGGCGTACTCAAGTAACAAAGTAGATTATTTTGCATAATTTGTACTTAAGTACAAGTAAAAGTACAGCTTTAAAAATATACTTAAAAAAGTTCAAGTACCCGAAAAAACGACTTAATTACAGTAACGTGAGTAGTTGTAATTTGTTACCTCCACAGCTTTAAAAATATACTCAAAAAAGTACAAGTACCCGAAAAAACTACTTAATTACAGTAACGTGAGTAGTTGTAATTTGTTACCTCCACCACTGCTAGCAGTGCTTTACAATAGTCCAGTCTAAAGGTCATGAATGCATGTAGAGGCACATGCCCCCTCAGATTTTTGAGCCAAGTGGATTTTGAATGCAGCTTCCAAAAGACAAAAAATAGCCAAATAATATTTTCTATATTTGATACAATCACTCCAGCGTTAGGCCTGGGTGATAAAACGGTATCAGTATTTATCGACGGTACACCTTCTTCGATATTCAGCGCATTTTTTAGACGGACAAATATGACTGCTGCACTCGCGTCTCACACAAGAGATGTATAGAAAGCCATACAAAGTTAAAACAGTTTAAACTTTTAGAAAACACGTCGCAGATTTGTGGAGGTGTATTCCTTTTCACTGCGTCTCTTATGTTTTAAATGCAGTCTGTGTGAATGGCGCTTCGGTTAAATTAAAAAAAAAATTATATTGCTTTTTGTTTTAAAAAAAGGTTATAAAAATGTCAATAATTATCGATACCGAACGATATTATATCGTTGATAAATTTTTTAGCTATATCGCCCAGCCCTATCCAGCGTGATTAAATCGTTCAGGGCATCATATTATCAGCTGCTAAATTCAAATCTGCTTTAGCTGGCTGGCACTGAGCCAGCAGATGCGTTTGTACAGCGCTGCATTATAACCAATCACACACGATTCTGTTGAGCTTATGAATGCAATGGCCAATCAGAGGTGTTCCGATGAGTCATCGCTAAAATGCCGGTGTTTTGTTCACTTGCTCGCTGACTGAATACCTCTTTCTGCCGAATTCTCTCAGTAGAAAAAAAAAGTGCAGATGTGTGTATAAATAAGTAAGATATTCATTTCACAGTGTAAACAGCTTGTGATTTTAATGGGAGTTTTTGAGTGCTTGAATTCTAGGCTGTCAGTGAAAATGTTCTTTGATAATGTAAATGTTCTTTGCTCTCTTTCTGTACATTGAAAGTGTTATAGCCTAACTTACAATGTTTTTATTCACATTTACTTTCAATGTTAAATTCACATTAAATATAAAGTCAGTCGTATGAAAACTATGTTATGGCATGACACCCATATCTGTTACTTAAGTAAACAGACAGGTTTTTATGCATAGTTAATAGAATACATTATTAGGCTACTTTGACCATCGCCCACTATTGATCAACTAACATAGGTGAGAATCGAGATATTTCATAATGTAGTTAATGCGTTTGGGAATGAAAAATAAAAAATAAATAAATAAAACATAAGAACATAAGTGCTATTGTGGCTGCCGTGTCACATTTTTGTAACATGGGAAATATGATTTTCAAAAGACAAGTTGCTGTCTAACATAACACCCACATTTTTGATTGTAGGAAGAAACAGTACATCCGTCTAGATGCAAATTGTAATCTACAAGATTCTGGGTACTGTTTTCTTGGTCCAATAAGTAATATCTCTGTCTTATCCAAATTTAATAGGAGAAAGTTATTGGTCATCCAGTCTTTTACATTTTTAACACACCCTGTTAGCTTAGATAATTTAGAAGTTTCATCTGGTCTTGTTGAAATATATAGTTGAGTATCATCAGCATAGCAATGCAAACTAATCCCGTATTTTCTAATAATATTACCAAGGGGCAACATGTATATTTAAAATAGCAGAGGGCCTAGGACAGATCCTTGTGGCACTCCATACTTTACTGGATTTAATTGAGATGATTCCCCATTTAAATAGACAAAGTGATAACGGTCGGACAGGTAGCATTTAAACCATCTTAAAGCCTGCCCTTGAATACCTGTATAGTTTTGTAATCTATCTATTATTATGTCATGATCTATAGTGTCGAACGCAGCACTAAGGTCAAGTAAAACTAGCAATGAGATGCAGCCTTGGTCTGATGCAAGAAGCAAGTCATTTGAAATTTTAACAAGTGCAGTTTCTGTGCTGTGATGGGGCCTGAAACCTGACTGAAATTCTCCATGAGATATAATTTTTTTATATCATCTCGATGTTGATCTCACTTAACAAGATGTCAGTTGATGGACTGGAGTCATGTGGATTATTTGTGGATTATTGTGTTGTTTTATCAGATGTTTGGACTCATTCTAACGGCACCCATGCACTGCAGAGGATCCATTGGTGAGCAAGTGCTGCGATGCTAAATTCCTCCAAATATTTTTCATTGAAGAAACATACTCAGCTTCTCATATTTGTATAATTTAAACTACCTGTAGCTTGTTTATTGAAGATGCAGGACAACCACCTAGCAGTGCATTACAATAGTCCAGTCTAGAGGTCATGAATGCATGAACTAGCTTTTCTGCATCAGAAACAGGTAACATGTTTCGTAGCTTGGCAATGTTTCTAAGATGGAAGAATGCTGTTTTTGTAACATGGGAAATATGATTTTCAAAAGACAAGTTGCTATCTAATATAACACCCAGATTTTGACTGTAGAGGAAGTAACAGTACATCCGTCTAGCTGCACATTGTAATCCAAGAGATTCTGTGTACTGTATTTTGGTCCAATAAGTAATATCTCTGTCTTATCCGAATTTAATAAGATACAATTATTGGTCATCCAGTCTTTTACATTTTTAACAGACTCTGTTAGCTTAGATAATTTAGAAGTTTCATCTGGTCTTGTTGAAATATATAGTTGAGTATCATCAGCATAGCAATGCAAACTAATCCCGTATTTTCTAATAATATTACCAAGGGGCAACATGTATATTTAAAATAGCAGAGGGCCTAGGACAGATCCTTGTGGCACTCCATACTTTACTGGATTTAATTGAGATGATTCCCCATTTAAATAGACAAAGTGATAACGGTCGGACAGGTAGCATTTAAACCATCTTAAAGCCTGCCCTTGAATACCTGTATAGTTTTGTAATCTATCTATTATTATGTCATGATCTATAGTGTCGAACGCAGCACTAAGGTCAAGTAAAACTAGCAATGAGATGCAGCCTTGGTCTGATGCAAGAAGCAAGTCATTTGAAATTTTAACAAGTGCAGTTTCTGTGCTGTGATGGGGCCTGAAACCTGACTGAAATTCTCCATGAGATATAATTTTTTTATATCATCTCGATGTTGATCTCACTTAACAAGATGTCAGTTGATGGACTGGAGTCATGTGGATTATTTGTGGATTATTGTGTTGTTTTATCAGATGTTTGGACTCATTCTAACGGCACCCATGCACTGCAGAGGATCCATTGGTGAGCAAGTGCTGCGATGCTAAATTCCTCCAAATATTTTTCATTGAAGAAACATACTCAGCTTCTCATATTTGTATAATTTAAACCTACAGCATATTGATTATTTTCTATCTTTATCATAAATCTCCAGACCCTTTTTCTTGATATCCAGAAGTCCTCTGCACAACACCCTGTTGAGCAAAGATCAACACTCACCATTCTGATGGTCATCATGGAAATTGAGTTTGTCCAGTTTGGAGCTCCAAACAAACCTTTCAAAGGGCTCTTTTGATGAACAGCAATAACTTTTGATTAATATGCTGTCTTATAGCTGTTTAACATTACATAGATACAAATTAATGCAAATGAATGATGAGTCAATCCCAACTACTGAGTTTTTCTTTCTTACTTTTTTTTTTTTTTACACAAAAAAAGTGGTTTATCTTGCAGAATTTGTATTTATTTATTTTTTGCTAATAAGTTCACTTCTAAACATTTAATCAATTATGACATTTTTTTTAATGTTTAATTCTATAAATGGTTTTGTAAATGTGTCCTTTGATTTTTTTTTTTTTTTTATTGAAATAGTACTTTGATTGGAGGATCTTTTTTTTCTCATTACATGTAGTGATAACAACATGTGAGGGCAACTGTTGCCACAGTGGTGTTATGGGTGTTGAACAACACTGATAATGTCTGTACTACTGACAACACAGACCTCAACACAATAAACCTAGTCAGCATGTTCCAGCACAATACACATGTACCTGTGAAAGCTGATGGAGATGTTGACAGGTCAAGAGCCATTTCCTTCCCACAGTGCCACACTGGCAAGCTGCTCTTGATGTAATTAGTGTGATAAGTCTGTGGTGTGTGGGATCAATGTGGGATCATTTAGTCAGCTCATTCATTAGCTTCTTTTCCACACCATCGATCAGAACAGCCTTATCTCCACAACCGAACAGCAGCCTGGACAGTGATGCGAGTGTTTGCATGGAGCTGTTAACTGATTTTTTGTTATTTTATAGAATAACTCAAACAAAAGTTGAAAATTCTGTTATCATTTACTGTGTTGTTTAAAAACCAAAAGTGTGAAACGCAAAAGGACAATTGCAAATTATTTATGTTTAAGCTTTTCAGATATTGTTGTCACGACCACAAGCAGGAGTGCACTTAATAACCACCATAGGGCACTGCATCCCATACCTCTGTCACTCAGTCTTGGGCTGTGTCCGAAATCGCCCCCTATACCCTTAAATAGGGCACTATTTGAGGGGACAGCCATTTTTA
>NW_015547665.1:1679843-1686897 GCF_001515605.1 Sinocyclocheilus anshuiensis | reverse complement strand
GGCTGTGTCCGAAATCGCCCCCTATACCCTTAAATAGGGCACTATTTGAGGGGACAGCCATTTTTATTGGTGTCCGAAACCATAGTGGACGTTCTCGAGTGCACTCATTCAATCCCACAATGCACTGCAAAAACGAGTGTACAGCTGGTGCACGCTCAACGGCTAGAGAATACCCATAATGCACTGTGAGAGTCACTCGCCGAATGAATTCCCGCATCTCGTCCAGAAGATGGCGCTCGCAGCTGAATAATCAATCCGTTCATATTACAAAGTGCTCATCCACGCGCGTACATCATAATACAACACAGGTATAAATTCATTGTAAATTGATTATTAAATTGTTTAATTAGGGTTTGTACATATTTTCCGTGACAGAGTTCAAGACAAATCCTTTAATCTTACTACTGGAGCTGCTAGTTATTAATTAATAAACAGTAAGCACCAACTATGCAAAAGCGGCAGTCCTTCCGGTGCACTCAGTGTCCAAATTCACTCACTCGTTTTCATTCACTCCTTCTAGTGAACTGAATTAGTGACCTAATGTAGGGAATAGTGAATGAGGGTATAGGGGGCAATTTCGGACACAGCCTTGGGCTTCATTTCCATAATCCTTTGCCTGGACTCATCAGCATTCATTGTTTGCACCTGTGTCTCATTAACCCTGTCTGCTCACCTATATAGCCTGGTTCATTCAGTCATTCATGGTGAAGTCTTGCACGTGTTAAGTACTGCATTTCTGAGCCATTATTTTCTGTTTTCCTGTGTCTTGGTTGATTCTGCCCACTGTTCTTGATTACACTTTGTCGGTGTTTCTTGTTATTTAGACTGTTTTGCTGGTTTATGACTTTTGCCTGTGTTTGGATCACAGTTGTAGCCTTTATTACCCTCTGAATAAACACTGCGTTTGAATCCTCAACCTTGCCTTAGAGCAGTTCATGACAATTGTTTTATGGAAGTTACTTGCCTGAATATTCTTTACCAATCTATTTGCATATTTAGTAATTTTAAAACTTATCAGACATTGTTTTATGGAAATTGTGTCCATTTAACGTGTGTTTTATATATATATATATATATATATATAAAACAAACGTTGTATGGAAATTACCTGTCTTAACATTCATTCATAGCTCATCAAACATTGTTTTATGGAAATTACCAATTTTTTTCAGGTTTGAAGGTCATGATGTTGAGTAAAAAAATGAGAACTTTTGCATGAACAGGTTTTCTACTGCTTTAAATTGTTAGACCTGATTTCATTTCCAAAGAACCCAAAGTTGAAGCTTCAGTACAATAACTTGAACTGCTTTTTCATTGATTATTAATTAACTTCTTAATTTCCAGATTTAAATACTAAACCATTTTATTTGAAATATAGCCCATTTCAATAATTACTGGTGTCTGATTTGATCTCAACTGATTATAGTAGAAATCCGTAGAAAATGTCTTTATTTAGTTAGTTTATTTAGTCTTTTTAAAGCAAATTATTATCATAAATTAATTTGACAATCTATCAATCTAATATTGCAATACAGTTTGTTTTATTTCAAATGAAAATGCAAGTATTTAGGCTTTGAGTGAGTCATGATTTCCAATGCAAAACACTCTGTCACGATGCTAGGTTCTTGTGGGTGGTTTTAAGGTTAGGTCAAAAGAGTCCACCCTCAAATCTCTGTGATATCCTGATCTCTAGATAAGATTTACAACAAAACTAACCCTAAGTATGAGCATTAATAATGATGCTTACCTAAGCAAATACACAATAAACATAATCATCATGTTCTTACTGACCATATAGCCCATATATGTGACCATGTAGATTATATACTGACCATACGCTTGTTTATCCTGTTTCCATCCATCCTTCCAGTAGCTCTTTTGAAATTCATAGTGTACAGGCACATTTCATTACTGCATTTCTGCCTCTTAGTAAATTCCAACCTTCTTTTATTCTTCTGTACATCGATAGTTCAAACAAACACTCCATTCCTCTCGGACTCACAGAATCCTCTAAAATACAGTTAAATTAGCCATTAAAATTGTTCCATCTTCAAAACTTTATTGGATTAGCCACATCTGAAGAAAATATATGTAAATTTGCTAACTGTAACTCCACACTTACTGGATTAAATACTATAATATTATAAATAAATAATGTAATAATTTAATAAATGATATATTTTACCCTGAACTATCTGTCAGCTCCCTGTTTGTATTTTTCAGGCCTGTGCTGCGCTCACAGTTCCCAGTTACAGGTTTAAACACATTTACATGTTTACAAAGTCACAGCAAGCAATTCAGTTTGATGGTCCTTATCACTCTGACTTCCAGATTGCATCTGTTTCCACTAAATGAATTTGTTGGCTGTACTCAATTGAATGGGCAGCTCTGGTTGAGTGATTGATATATAAACTAATTTTCTTGCTCACTGATGTATCACTATATGATTTATTTTTCAACGTGAGGTTGACTGGGTGTATCTTTCATGAACATATTTATTGGTGGACGAGAGAAATGATCTAGAATCTGCTCTGTGTATGGTTGCACTCTATGTGCTGGTTAATGGTTTGATCGACTGATCTGGAAATGCCTATGTTGAGCAGCCTGTTTTGTTACGAAATACGATTTTGTTGTGTATTTTCATCCTTGTTTGCAGTAACTTCAGAAGACTAAATAACAGATGTTGTCCATTTTTCTGATTTCCTTCCTGAATTAATTAATTAATTAATTAATCAATTATTAATGTGCACAAAATAATGTCTGACAAACTGAGGTCACTAAAGTTGAAGGTGAATTTTATAATTTGTGTGACATTAGTGACACCAGTATTTTAATTTTTAGTTAAAGTTGCACTAAGCAATATTTGAAAAAAAAAAACGCTTTTGACCACAGTGTCGGACCGAGTCTCAAAACACACTCGTCAAAAATAAGATTAAAATTAAAGGTGCACTAAGCAATATTTGAAAAACGCTTTTGACCACAGTGTCGTACCGAGTCCCAAAACGCTTGCTGCCAATCAGCAGTAAGGGGCGTGTCTAGTGATGATAGGGAGAAGAGAGCGATCAGTGAGTGCACAGGGCGGATAATAGCTGATCAACTAATTAGCAGATAGTGAGAGATGGCAGATAAAAAAGATCAAAACATTAAAAAGAAGGGTTACGATCAGGCAAGAGGTAGGATCTGCGTAAATATTGGAGCAGTTTTCCAGCGGTGGAGAGAACTCAAGGAGTGGAAATCGGACGCCGAGGTTTCTTTGTTTCAACTTGATAGGTGAGTTACGTTGATTTTGCTTTGTTTCACACAACTAATCTGTGTTTGCTTTTGCTTGAATATGCTGCGGCCGTTGTTGTGCCAAATTCTGCACCCCTGCCAGATTATGCACCCCCTAGTACTGGTAGGTTTAGGGTTGGGTTGAGGGAGGGGTTAGGATTTGGAAATCAGGTAGCGACTTCAACGAGGGGGTGCAGAATTCGGCACAACACCGGCAGGCATAGCAGGGGGGTATTCCAGAAAGCAGGTTATGTGACATTCCCGGGTATGTTTAAGGGTAAGTAAGCGGATAAACTCAGCTTTCGGTTCCAAAAACCGAGGTAACTCTCAGGCTATATAAGTAGCCATAGCAACTTATTCCCTGAACATAATCTGCTCCGGTTTTGTTTCAGGGTTAGTTTACTTCAGCGCTATCAGCGCATGCGTGACCTTATAATATTATATATGATTACAATATAGTTATCAAATATACAATACATAAATAAGTTGTATGATATGTTAATTATAAAGCACTGTTAGAAGTAATGTATAAGGTAATATTATTCTAATGTTATTACATTTATTGGCATATATAATAGTTATCGAAATATATTAATTATGAAAACACTATTATAGCAAGATGATGTTTATTTTATTCTAATGTATTTATTATATTTTATTGTCATCTCACACATCGTGGATCTGCATTTTCTATAATGTATTTCTATAATAAAACTACATATGTGTAATGATTCAGTCCACTGAAGGCGAGCGTAGTGAGAACCCATGTGTGGTTTTATTTATAAGTGATCCAAACATCCAAACAATAAATAAAGACTTGACTAGAACAGACTTGAAGAGGCATGAACAGACTTGACGAGACATGAATAGACTAAACTCACCGACAGCAGATTACAACATCAATACACGACAAAGAACAATGGGAACATGAGGGCTATTTGTACCAAACAAGAAGGGTCACATGACACAAACTAACCAATGGACAAACAGAACTGAGAACCACATGACAAGACCATAAACCAATAGGTGCGCTCGACTTGAAGCATGGCTACAGACGGCAGTCAACGAGAGTAGCCGCTTGCAGTCGGGGGCGGATTTGAAAACGGAGCCGTCAAGCCGGACACTTTCTGCTCCCATTAGTGACGCTCGCGCGGTGTTTGCATGCTCTATCACAGAAGAAGTGAATTAAATGCAATATTTGTCAAATATACAGATGTTTCAGAAACGTTTTCATGAGCAACAGATATATACTGATTATATACTGCTTAATACATCGCCATCTGTTCAAGAATAAAGTTCAATGTAAATATATACTATTTAAATACTAATAAAGTGGGGGAATATATGCTTTCATCAGTGTTTTATGATAAACGTGACTCAATATAACATTGTGACTACAGTAAAAAAGCTTTTACTTTTCTAAAAACACAGATTTGTGGCTATAATTGGAATTGAAAAGGTTATAATAAACCCGAAACACACGTGATAGTTGTCATGCGGTGAATCTGGCCAATCGTGAAATGGCTGTGTCGTCATCATAGCTCCTACAGTCGCTCTGGAGAAACTGCGCCAGCTGAGTCAGCCAGACGATCAGATTGTGATCGATCTGCGCAGTGCTGCATGAAGTCGAACGCACCTATTAAGCACAAGACACATGACTAAAACAACCAATCAGAACATAACACACAGACAAGGGAATCACATGACAACAATGAACAAGAAACAAAACCCAAACACCACATTACAATATGTGATATTTCTTATTATATAATTAGCATCAAACAAACAATTTAATTCTTATTTTCAGTGATTCAAAAGATTAAACAAACACAAAAATTGAAAAAATGATTGCACAACCATCAATTAGGTGGCGATATGCAGTAATTATGTAAATCAAAGATATAGATGCCCCATTCAACTGCGCCAAGCATGTAGGCGGGTCAGCCATTTTCAACGGTCAACTTGACACCATTCACCATAATAATCAATGAATATTCGAAGATGCCACAATCCTGCACTGCCAATGGTTGTAAAAACCACCGGGATTTAAATTCCCAAATAACCGGCTAACCTTTCACAGGTGAGAATGTGTTGGTTTGTGTTTTTAAATGTATTAACTCAATATTACAAGTTTTGGTACAAGATTTATTACAAACATTGGCAACTTTTAATGTTGTGTTAGCTAACGGGCTCATCTTGTTGTATGGTGTTATTTAGGCCTACACAACAACAAGCTGAGCTCTCTCGGCCACTGTACTCGAGGGTTCGCAGACCATCGGCTGTTATGATGAATGACGTCAAGTTGACCCTTTGAATATTGAGGACGACTTGCGTATAGTGGCCCATAGTAGCAGTTGCTAATGAGGCATCTACATATACATATCTATGATGTTAATGACCATTGAGCAAAAGAAGATAGAAGCAGCATGGTGCACTTTTTCTTAGCATCGGTTTCCATGGCGACTTGTCGATTCGTCGCTCTGTTGAGAATGTCTTGTGTGTTAACTGTGAACATAGTCTGGGTTGACTGAACTTACCTCCAGATGCATTTTTGGGAACCAGCATACCACAAGTAATCCAGGTTTGGGTTAATCAACCGAGAGTTCAGGGTATATGTGACGGTAAGTTAACATTGCTTTCTGGAATACCCCCCAGATTCTGCCATCGTCACTGCCAAGGTTGTGTTAGTACGTGTGGGGCGGAGTTATCAAAATAGGGGTGAGGTTCTGTTGGGGTATGGGTGTGTTTGTTTTGGTGCTTTCAAATATCAACATCGTTTGATAAAATTCGCTTAGTGCACCTTTAAATTTAAGTAAAATAATATTGTAAAATGTGTGTTATAATTCAGCCCACACTACCATTCAAAAAAGTTTTTGGTCAGTACAATTTGTATAATATTTTTGAAACAAGTCACTTATGTTCACCAAGTCTGCATTTATTTGATCAAAAAAATACAGCAAAACAGTGATATTGTGAAATAATATTACAATTTAATATGATTATTTTCTATTTGATGGCAAAGCTGATTTTTCAGCAGCCATTACTCCAGTCTTTAGTGTCACATGATCCTTCAGAAATAATTTAAATATGCTGAAATATTATCAATGTTGAAAACATCTGTGCCTCTTAATATCTGTAACAGAGCGAACGAGACGTGAGACGTGCGGATCCATACGCAAAGCATTATTCATAGACATGGTCATACACAGGCAGGATCAAGCATCAGCAAACATATATGTATAAGACAAGACAAAGAGTATTCTTAGGGCTGGCGTGGGTCATCGATCGGTGAACAGAATTCAAAGGGCTTGACAAGAGGGGTAATCCAGAAACATGAGCAATAGTCCAGACGAGGTACAAACAGAGTCCGAGCGGCGAGACACGGGTTAATCCAAGATACACAGGCAGGAATAAGGAAACAGGAAACAAGGCAACACGAAATGACTAGACTAAACTAGAACTAGAAACTAGGGTCCGTAAAGCAGCTATCACTAGGTGAGTGATAAACGCAGAACAATACTAGAGACTAAACAGAAACACGGAATGGCTCGGTAAAGCAGCTAACACTAGGAGAGTGATAAATGCAGAACAATACTCGGTGACTTGAGCAGGATCTGAGTGGGTGTTATATAATGTATGTAATAGCTTTCAGGTGAGTGTGTGATTGGTTACAGCTGTGTGTAATCAGTGCATTAAATGATGGGAAATGTAGTCCGGAGTGACATGTAACAGTCTGTGTGGTGTGAGAGTCAATATGATGAAGAGGCGACCTCTTGTGGCAGTC
>NW_015547665.1:1657349-1679714 GCF_001515605.1 Sinocyclocheilus anshuiensis | reverse complement strand
GAACAGACTTGACGAGGCATAAACAGACTAGACTCACCGACAGCGGGTTACAACTTCAATACACGACAAAGAACAATGGGAACATGAGGGCTATTTGTACCAAACAAGAAGGGTCACATGACACAAACTAACCAATGGACAAACAGAACTGAGAACCACATGACAAGACCATAAACCAATAGGTGCGCTCGACTTGAAGCATCGGCAGTCAAGGCAGTCAACGAGAGTAGCCGCTTGCAGTCGGGGGCGGATTTGAAAACGGAGCCGTCAAGTTCTGCTCCCTCTGCTTTCCATAGAGATGTTCGCACGGTGTTTGCATACTTTATCACATATTAAGAGAATAAAATGCAATATTTGTCAAATACAGACGTTTTCATGAAGCAACATACTGATTATATACTGCTTAATACATCGCCATCTGTTCAAGAATAAAGTTCAATGTAAATATATACTATTTAAATACTAATAAAGTGGGGGAATATATGCTTTCATCAGTGTTTTATGATAAACGTGACTCAATATAACATTGTGACTACAGTAAAAAAGCTTTTACTTTTCTAAAAACACAGATTTGTGGCTATAATTGGAATTGAAAAGGTTATAATAAACCCGAAACACACGTGATAGTTGTCATGCGGTGAATCTGGCCAATCGTGAAATGGCTGTGTCGTCATCATAGCTCCTACAGTCGCTCTGGAGAAACTGCGCCAGCTGAGTCAGCCAGACGATCAGATTGTGATCGATCTGCGCAGTGCTGCATGAAGTCGAACGCACCTATTAAGCACAAGACACATGACTAAAACAACCAATCAGAACATAACACACAGACAAGGGAATCACATGACAACAATGAACAAGAAACAAAACCCAAACACCACATTACAATATGTGATATTTCTTATTATATAATTAGCATCAAACAAACAATTTAATTCTTATTTTCAGTGATTCAAAAGATTAAACAAACACAAAAATTGAAAAAATGATTGCACAACCATCAATTAGGTGGCGATATGCAGTAATTATGTAAATCAAAGATATAGATGCCCCATTCAACTGCGCCAAGCATGTAGGCGGGTCAGCCATTTTCAACGGTCAACTTGACACCATTCACCATAATAATCAATGAATATTCGAAGATGCCACAATCCTGCACTGCCAATGGTTGTAAAAACCACCGGGATTTAAATTCCCAAATAACCGGCTAACCTTTCACAGGTGAGAATGTGTTGGTTTGTGTTTTTAAATGTATTAACTCAATATTACAAGTTTTGGTACAAGATTTATTACAAACATTGGCAACTTTTAATGTTGTGTTAGCTAACGGGCTCATCTTGTTGTATGGTGTTATTTAGGCCTACACAACAACAAGCTGAGCTCTCTCGGCCACTGTACTCGAGGGTTCGCAGACCATCGGCTGTTATGATGAATGACGTCAAGTTGACCCTTTGAATATTGAGGACGACTTGCGTATAGTGGCCCATAGTAGCAGTTGCTAATGAGGCATCTACATATACATATCTATGATGTTAATGACCATTGAGCAAAAGAAGATAGAAGCAGCATGGTGCACTTTTTCTTAGCATCGGTTTCCATGGCGACTTGTCGATTCGTCGCTCTGTTGAGAATGTCTTGTGTGTTAACTGTGAACATAGTCTGGGTTGACTGAACTTACCTCCAGATGCATTTTTGGGAACCAGCATACCACAAGTAATCCAGGTTTGGGTTAATCAACCGAGAGTTCAGGGTATATGTGACGGTAAGTTAACATTGCTTTCTGGAATACCCCCCAGATTCTGCCATCGTCACTGCCAAGGTTGTGTTAGTACGTGTGGGGCGGAGTTATCAAAATAGGGGTGAGGTTCTGTTGGGGTATGGGTGTGTTTGTTTTGGTGCTTTCAAATATCAACATCGTTTGATAAAATTCGCTTAGTGCACCTTTAAATTTAAGTAAAATAATATTGTAAAATGTGTGTTATAATTCAGCCCACACTACCATTCAAAAAAGTTTTTGGTCAGTACAATTTGTATAATATTTTTGAAACAAGTCACTTATGTTCACCAAGTCTGCATTTATTTGATCAAAAAAATACAGCAAAACAGTGATATTGTGAAATAATATTACAATTTAATATGATTATTTTCTATTTGATGGCAAAGCTGATTTTTCAGCAGCCATTACTCCAGTCTTTAGTGTCACATGATCCTTCAGAAATAATTTAAATATGCTGAAATATTATCAATGTTGAAAACATCTGTGCCTCTTAATATCTGTAACAGAGCGAACGAGACGTGAGACGTGCGGATCCATACGCAAAGCATTATTCATAGACATGGTCATACACAGGCAGGATCAAGCATCAGCAAACATATATGTATAAGACAAGACAAAGAGTATTCTTAGGGCTGGCGTGGGTCATCGATCGGTGAACAGAATTCAAAGGGCTTGACAAGAGGGGTAATCCAGAAACATGAGCAATAGTCCAGACGAGGTACAAACAGAGTCCGAGCGGCGAGACAAGGGTTAATCCAAGATACACAGGCAGGAATAAGGAAACAGGAAACAAGTCAACACGAAATGACTAAACTAGACTAGAACTAGAAACTAGGCTCCGTAAAGCAGCTATCACTAGGTGAGTGATAAACACAGAACAATACTAGAGACTAAACAGAAACACAGAATGGCTCGGTAAAGCAGCTAACACTAGGAGAGTGATAAATGCAGAACAATACTCGGTGACTTGAGCAGGATCTGAGTGGGTGTTATATAATGTATGTAATAGCTTTCAGGTGAGTGTGTGATTGGTTACAGCTGTGTGTAATCAGTGCATTAAGATGAAGAGGCGACCTCTTGTGGCAGTCGGATGGAAGTCTATGGACAGAATTCATGACAATATTTTTGTATATAATATATATATATATTATGTGTCTATATATGTATATATTATTACGTCCCGCGCCTAGGGGTAGTAAAATATAGCTCTTAACAGGGCATAATAAATCTGGGTTGTGGTAATGGAATCCCAAAAACGAACCACTCCGGTCGATAATCAAACAAATCCACGATGTTAGTCATATTAAATGATTAGATTTATTTTAATACAAGCAAGTGAAATAAAGAGCATCTCTCCAGGATGTCCCGGAGGCCAAAATAACAAACAAACAAATCTAGAAAGGAAAAAAGAGATAATAAATAACCTAATCGAATAATGAAATAAAAATACAGATTACTTCCCTGACTGCCTAACACAAAACAGAGCCCAAACAAGATAGGTAAAACAAAATGGCAGGACACCCTTTTGCTCTACGATCTTAACACACAAGGTTGAAAACGAATGAACGTGATCAACAGATTCTACACTACACTTGAAAATAACACATTTGATCATCGGCCGGAGGAGGGATCCAGGAGCTCTCAACCCAACCGCGTCCGAACCAACAATGAGCTCCCCGTCGAATGCCGGCGGCGTCCTTATAAAGACCATGCCTCGTCTCAACCACCAATGGCGATCGTACACCCCATCAGCGGACATCCTATCAGAGAGCAGACAGAACAAGAAAGGGAGGAGAAAGAACACGTACACACACACCACACGGCAAATACAAGAAACGCAGGTCGTAACAATATATATATATATATACTTTTTTTTTCACGTTTGATAAATTTAATGCATCCTTGTTGGAAAAAAAAGGTTTTTCTTCCTGACCCCAAACTATTGAGCGGTTTATTCCTTTAAAACCTTTTTATTGCTTGCAAGATTTAAGAAGATATACATTATGCAATTCATTGCAAAAAATACAAAAAAAACTTTACTTTTGTTCACTAAAAAATTGGTCATGATCTGGATCACACAGAAATTCACAGCATTTCAAAGTCTATTGTAACTTCGGAAAATTATATGTTATCACAGGTGTCTGCTCAAGTTAGGCAGATTTATTCTGAGATCTCACACTCACAACATGTTCCCAATGCAATTACATTGTCAATGTGGGTCCTTAACCAAACCTATATGTCACCCTTGGTTGGGGTCTCAAAGATTCTTGCTTCAATTGAATTATCTGCCTCTGTCAAACACTGTTATTAAATACAAACCGAGATCTCCAGAGCAGAACACCCACAGATCCATGGAGAAAGCTTGTGCAACACAAAGCGCATAATGAGAGGTTCTTCAAGCAGGAGATCACAGAAAGCCTGATGTGGATGCTGTGCTGGAGATATTGTTTACCAGCTAGCAGCATCTCCCACAGTTTAGCTTGCAGGTGGAGGCCAGGCTTTTGTTGACACTTTATTCTCAGAGCGGCGTGTTCCAGAGGTTATCGGTCCTTTAAATCATCTGTGAGATGATCCTACTGTGTTCACCTGCTGAGGCGTCACCTCTCTAGTCTCCTCCATTGCGGTCTATTGAGGACTGGACGCTTGATATAGAGGGTAGGGTCTTTCTTACCGTGTTAAGAGAGGCCACGGCTGTTTTATTTTAAGATAAATCAATTTCCAAAACTCTTGACGGGTGACCATGTGCAACATGATTAGGGAACTGCTGGGAAAATTACATATTATGGTGCGATGGAAAGCATCACAAGGTGGATAATGATATTTTTAAAGGAGAGAAAAGGATGTTCAAAGTCATCAAGGGTTGTTTGTCTTTTCGATTGAATAAATCTTTGGTAAATATGTTGCTTGCTACTTTGTTTAAGCTTGTTGAGAGAAACCAGCTTCATGATAACTTGTTTTTAGCATCAAATGAAGTACCCACGATGAACTAAATTGGCATTGCACAGCTAGCAATAAGAATAGCTGTCTGGTTATGCTTGTTAAGAACTTGTAAAGACAATTAACTATTTTTATTCCACCTGCATTTTTTGTATAAAACCTCTAGAGCAGTGTTTCTCAACCCTGCTCCTGAGCGCCCCCCAACACTGCACATTTTGTATGTCTCCCTTATCTGACACCCATTTCAGGTCCTGGAGTTTCTTTTAATGAGCTAATGAGTTGAATCAGGTGATGTTTGATTAGGGAGACACACAAAATGTTCAGTGCTGGGGGGCGCCCAGGACCAGGGTTGAGAAACACTGCTCTAGAGCATGGGTGTCAAACTCAATTCCTGGAGGGCCGAAGCCATGCAGAGTTTTATTTCAACCCTGCTCCAACACACATACCATGTAGTTTTCAAATAAGTCTGAAGGACTTGATTAGTTGGATCAGGTGTGTTTAATTAGGGTTGAATCTAAACTCTGCAGGGCTCTGGCCCTCCAGGAATTGAGTTTGACACCCCTGCTCTAGAGTAATGAAAATATATAACTATATTACAAGTGATTAGTTTTTGTTAAATAAAGGAATGTTCAAAATGCATCTGTGATATTCTTATTTTTTATTTTTTTTATTTAGATCCAGATCATCAATAATACGTCAATAATGCTTTTCCTCATTTTCCCACATTTAGTTGACAACATTATTAATTATGTATTAAAGGAATAGTTCACCCAAAAGTGAAAATTTGCTTACATCCCAGGCTATCCAAGATATAGTTGAGTTTGTTTCTTCATTGAAACAGATTAAAATAAATTTACCATTACATCACTTGATCACCGATGTATTATCTGCAGTGAATGGGTGTCATCAGAATCAAGTCCAAGCAGCTGTTAAAAACATCACAAAAATCCACAAGTAATATAAGTAATCCACAAGTCGCATGTTTATAATAAACCCATGTTTAACTTCAAACCATTGCTTCTGCCTAAAGTACGAGTCCTCCATCTGTAATATTACTTTCTTCAGTGAAAAAGTTGTCTTGTCTGAATCAGGAGAGAAATTTGGGTGAACTATTTCTTTAAATGTATTACAAAATTACAAAATAAATATTATGCATCATAAAAATAAATGCATTAATGAAATAAAAACTATAAAATATACTCAAATTAAAAGCTATTCTGTGGGGTAAGCCGTTCAGGTTTAAAAGCAGAAGCATTTTTGTCAAAGCATTCATATTAATTCTTCTGTCTTAATATGGAAGTATAAAAGGGTCAAAATTTAAAATGACCAACATTTAGAGGTGGGACTACTGTTTCAGGCTGATTGAGGATTTTCATTGTCCAAATAGTATTTTGAAAATAGTTACATCCCTTCGTATTATCCTTGAGCATATCACACAAAAGTTACAATGTTTACTAGCTTTACATGATCATGACAAAGGCTGCAATTAGGATATACTGTACCTTTGCAAATGATTTTATTGCAGTCTTATGACTAGACTTTCAAAACAGTGTTTAACACTTATCTCAATGCAATGCCTTGGCCCATTGACTTCCATTGTAAGTGCATTACTGTTTTTGTGTTTTTAACCCGAGGGACAAAGTAAAAATGTATTTTCTGTGATATTATCAACAGCATCAATGGCTTCAATTCCAGAACATCCCAGTCTTTTAAAGTGGGTGTGCCAGCTCAACTAGAAGTATGCTGGTGAATGCTCGATCATTATGGAGGAATTTGTTTGTGGAAAAATACATGATTGGTCTCACTTGAAGTCCTAATCAAACATTCTATCTGATCATGTCCCTGATAGTGATGCATGTTCATATAGCAGACACACTCATGTATGCACACATTATAGTTTAAAGTAAAAACATAAATAAATTCGAGTTCAAGAAATAAATATGAATTGTATGATCAAATCACGTTTAAGCCCCTTTCGGAATAAGAATAATTTAACCACTGGATGATGGCTGCTGGATTAGTTGATTTGATACAGATTTCGCTGTCACTGGAAATGTATGGAAGCTTATTTCCTCCACAGAATTTAAAAAAGACAAAAAAGTAATTGCGACTTAATATAATCGCAATTCTGAGATTATATTTCACAATGCAGTTTTTTCTCGCAATTTTGATTATGTACCTCACACAATTCTGACTTTCTTCTCAGAATTACAAGATATAAACTCAAAATTGTGAGAATTGTTTCAAGTAATAAAAAAGAAATTAATTAAAAAGGTAATTGCAAGTTTGTATCGCACAATTCTGACTTTTCTTAGAATTGCGAGTTAAACTTCCAATTGTGAGTTAACGTCTCACAATTCTGACTTTTTTCTCACAATTGCGAGTTATTTTCTCACAATTCAGATGATTTTTTCTCAGAATTGTGAGATATAAACTCGCAGTAGTGAGGAAAAGGACAGAATTGTAAGAATTATTTCAAGGAATTTAAAAAAGGAAATCGCAACTTATCTAATTTCTGACTGTTTTTCTCGCAGTTGTGATATATTTCACTCTTCTAGCTTTTTTCTTGCAATTGCAAGTAAATTGTCATTTTTTTAATTCTGTGGTGGAAAATAAGCTTCAATAGAAACATCCCTTTGAACCAGCAACCTATTGGCCTAAGCCTGGAGCTTTAGACGTCATACCAGCACTTATTCATTAATATTTAAAAGAAGCTATTACAATTTTTTTAGGATAAAAATGTTCACATTAGAAGCATGGAATGTCCGTTTATACATTCTTGGAATAAAACATTGCAGTGCTGACTTGACCAAAACAGGCTAGAATATTTAGGAAGAGAGTTATGTATATGAGCACTGCAGTCTTCCAATTACCTAGTGGGATCAGCTCTACTAATAGATGCATAAGGTCGGGATCCAGGGACTAGATTTGGTGGATTAAACAGCCTGATTGTATTGGTCACCCCTGGTTGGTCCGTTATGAAAAGAGCTGAGGTGTTACAATGGTAGATTCGAGTGCAACAAGCCACAGAAAACAGTCAAAAACATTCCCAGTGTGTGGGGTGAAATATTTATTTATTTATTTATTTATTTATTTAAATGAAGGAAGCAAAGTGAGATCTGTAGTGTGATGCATATTCTTATTTGAATGTTTTCTATTTAACTTTGAGGGTCTGAAATTATTCTTTTTAATTTAATTAGCTGCTGTTTCCCTCACAATGAGTCATATTGCCTTTTTTTTTTTATTTTTTTTTTACTGTGTTTACAATTTTGCAATAAAGGCACCAAAATGTTTTTGGCAGCATTATGTTTATTGAGATTATTAATCAATCAATCCATATTTTGTGATTAGAACATCTAGATAGAACATCTATGATTGGTTATTGTTTGACCAGAAGGAACTAAAAAGAAAAATATAAGAGGAAAAAAAAGAGTAAGTGACTTGGCTATGAACAAATGCATTTTATTAATTTAATATTTAATATTTTGGTCCAGTATTAATGCTGACAATACCAATAACAATACTATTAATAAATTCTGTTGGATTGATAAAGTAACTTAAAAGCATTTTTATGTGATTGATATGTTACATTATGTTTACATGTTTTGCTTAACTAAATGACCTAATTATGTTCTATGCGTTATAGCTTTATGAGAGATATCTTTAGACCTGAACGATGGATTATGGTGAGTTTTTAATCGGGAGAATTTTCTGCAAATAATGACGTGTCATTTTCTATGATTAATGCATGTTTAATGAAGTTACGAGCGAAATCGCCACATGACAGCTACCTTCGATTTTTTTGCTAAGCTACATGCTGCCTGTGCAGATTTATGTCTGTTATAAATTCTTGAGGAATTCTAGAGTTCTCTAGGTCTGGGATATTTTGACTCCCAGGTCAAAAGTTGGTCATCATTAATTTAGGAAAGCCTACGGTAAATGTCAAGCCACATAATTAAACAAAAAAAAGAAAAGCGGATGTAATTAAGAGAGCTTTACTCAAGTTCAATGCAAGTCAAAAATGTTGTTCATCACACACACACACACACACACACACACACACACACACATATATATATATATATATATATATATATATATATACATATATATATATAGTTCATATTTTTAGTAATACACACACACACACACACACACACACCTCACTGCTGTGTTTCCTATGGAATAGGGAATTTGGTCCCTAGAGCTCAGACATATCATCAACACTGATGGAAATATCTGAATTTTGCACAATTTTAACTGCACAATGACAAAGTGACCGCTTGAATTATATAACCCTCCTCCCACATCGCTTGTGTACAGCATATTTCAACAACAATGTTTTCCCAGTGTGCATTTTGTCATCCGTGGCAGCTGTGAATGAGTGACAACTGTGCTGTCAGTCACTTGTCAGTTTGAAAGGCTTTGGGGGAGAGAGATAGCTGCTGATTTGAAAGCCCCTCGTCTGAGGTATCTATTGAATACTCAATAACTGTCAAGACTAGATGTACAGTAAGATGCGGAAATACTCATGTTTATTGGCACTTATTTAGTACACTCATTTTACAGATAGCATCTTTGATTATTATACTGAAATCTATTTAGATGCATGGCAACAAAATGTATTTTTAATTTAAGGCAAGCATTACTAAGGTTAGAAGTTAAGGTTAGAAGTTTAGGAAGGCATACACTATTACAATTGTTGCCTGGTGGACAATAAAACAGCTGAAAAAATCCCATAAACTTGATAACATCTTACTGAAGGGGAGGACCGCCAATAAAAAAAGTGACTAAAATTTCAGTCTGCTCATCTAAACCTATACTATATGTGTCACGGTTCATGGATCCGTGTGTTCAATTCTGCGTGTCTGTTTGTGTTACCTGTCTGATTGCTCGTCAGCGTTGCTCCGGCAACCAAGGGACTGACGAGCTAATCAGCGCGGCTGCACCTGCCGCTCGTTCTGTCCTGTCTTTATTTGTCTCGTGTGTTGGGCTGCGTGTTGTCAGATCGTTGTTTGTCCTGGCTCATGCTTGTTGTCTCTCCAGAGCCTGTGTGTCGGGTGGATCTCTGCCTCGGATTGTTTCCAGTCCTCTGTCTCGGATTATGTCCAGTCTAGGAACCCATCGAAGTCTCGTTGGATTCCTCTCCCCTAGTTGGATCAGGTCGGGACTTCGTAATCCCCGTGTGCTCACGGCTACTCACCTTGATCATCACGTTTGGCTTGCGACCCAGCTTCACAATTTAATTGTCACAATAAATCACTTTTCACTTGCAACTGGATTCTGAGTTCTCTGCCCGTAACAATATGGCTACAAAAGACTTGTAATATAGCACATATGTCATATGGACGGCTATTATGGTGGGGGGTTTTTTTTCATCCTTTTTGAATGAATGCTTGCGCAGTAAAAGAGGAACCAAAACATTTTTTTTTTTTTTGTGTTCCACAGAATATTCATTTAAAAGGTAAAATATGATGGATTTTATAAACATATTAACTCTGAGGCACTAAGATGTCAACAAAGCCAATACAGGTAAAGTATTGCATATTAAAGCACCATAATAAATGAAATAGTGTCATTCATTCTTTCAGGGTCATTCAGGGTCTTTCAGAGCAGCCATATTCATTCAGTGTAATGCTCACATTAATGACAACTAGATTGCATACATAATGTTGTTGCTTTACTATTTTTTTAATTATTTTTTATTTTTTGTTTTTGAAGGAAGCCACTTATACTGTACAGTAAAAGTGTCTTCAGTGTCACATGATCCTTCGGAAATCATTATAATGTGCTGATTAGCTGATCAAGGAACATTTCTTATTATTACCAATGTTGAAAACATCACCGTCATTATATGTTGCTGTATTGTACAACATATGATCTATATTCAAATTCACTGAGGTCTGGTCATATAAAAGTCTGGGAGGGGATGTAACGAGACAGGGCCCAACAAGTATTCCTGATGCACACCCTTACAGAAATGTCCTTGAGGAAAGAGAAAGTGGGCATGCACAATGTGTATGTTGCATATTAATATATCTATTATTTATCACACACAGTATGTGCAAATATTATAGCCGTGAATAAGAACTAATAGTGAAATCATAGGTAGAGTTTGGGTGGTTTAAACTGAAATTGTTCAGTATTTGAATGTAAATAAACTTATCCTTGGTGAGCACAAGAGACTCAAAAATATTTAAAAATCTTAATTATTCCAAACGTTTGACGAGTGTATAGTTTGCTGCATTGTACAGTCTGTATAAACTATATTTAAATTAACTGATTTAAGTGAATAAAAAGTAAGTAAATCAAACTTTTTGCTCATGAATACTTATGAATAACACGGGCAAATGTAAAGTACTATACATGTTTCATATGTAGAATTACACAAAAATGTTCAAATGTATACCTGATGTGCTTATCTGTACATGTGTACATATTCCCCTTTTTCTTTAATTTTCTGACAAAGTGTTGATCTTAATTTCCTGTCTTTGCTCCTCCTCTTCCCTTTCTGTCTCTGCATAGGAGAGGTAGGTATTAAGCTCTGATTAATCTAATTTCATCTTTGCTTTAAAACTCATTTTTACACATATTTTTCTTTTAAATCATAATTATAACACTATTTTCCATTTATGTTTTATTATTTTCATGCTTTTACTTTAATTAAGGTTATGAGTAGCTTTCTGTGTCATCCTTGAACTTGAAGCACATGTCAATTGCATTGCATATTATAACATTTACTTTATACAAATGTAAAAGGGCAAAATCACATGTTGTAACAGACTGTCATCTTGTCAGGAGATATTAAATTAACAGTTGACCCATCAGTTGATGTCCACCTATTTGATCCAGCAAAAACATGCCAAGCAGATAACACAAGTTACACAAATGATCAATTATCTCATTGCTTACTTGTCTTGAAAATTGCAAAATTGCAAGGTAGAATTCTAATTAAAGTTTCATATTTCAAATGTCATATTTAATGTTCACATTAGTTTAGTCATAACTATTTTATTCACACTCAAATACTGAACAATTTCAGTTTAAACCCTCCAACGTTCACCTATGATTTTGTATTAGTTTATTGGCCCATATTATGTGTGATAAATAGTAGATATATTACACATGCAACATACACATTGTATATGCCCAAACTGTCTTTTCTCAAGGGCATTCCTGTAGGGGTGTGCATCAGGGATACATGTTGGGCCCTGTCAAATTTTCCAAGGTTGTAAATAAACACACACACACACACACACACACAGAGAGAGAGAGAGACAGACAGTACCTTCCCTCCCAGAAATGTGTGTGACACTTTAAAAATCAGAAGTTATGACAAAACTAATATCTAAGTTTATTGCATCTGTGCTTCTTGTGTCATATGCTGTGTTCAAGTCATGTTGGAATGCTCAGATTTATGGGTTACACATGGACATCACCAAGCCATAATCACCTGTGGGAAAACTTGTGGATTTTCATTGAGCTGCAACTTTCTAAGCATGTCAATGAAAGAATCATGGCAGTAGAAAATTATTATTGATCATCATATTGAGGTGTTTTTTGTTTTTCAAAATTAAGAAATTTTGAATCTTGATGGTGCAAATTAGTTTATAAATGTTGCTGTTATAAATAGTGATAATGTGTGTTGGAATAACTACTTATTTACTTTTAGGCTCATGCAACCACAGCACAGTTCCTATCATTCTCTGTGGCAGAATGAAAATGAGAAAATACAAAGAAAAAGCATAATTATACACCTAATGCTTATCCTTTGTGCTTCAGTTTGTTGCATTAATGCTAAAAAGCCCCTTGTTTTTGTCAGGAAGTGAAAGTGTAAGGGGAAAATAATGTAAATTGCTTAGTGCATCCATTTTATTTGGATGTAAATCACTTTGCTCATCACACTGTAATTATGATTTCCGCATTGATTGCATCATGCAGAATGCTTCATGGGAGTGGGCGGTCACTTTTGGTGATTCCCATTTCCATGGTAACAGTTACTTATCTTTTCCTGAAGCTTTCTTCTTATGAATTGTTTTTTTTTAACCACATTTAAAATGCCTTCCATTTAAATTTAATTCAGAATATATGTTTTAAATCACTGACCTGGGGTTTCTGCAGCTTATATCGTTGCTTACTTTATTGTGAAAAATGATTTATGATTTCTCAATGGCACAAAAGATTTTTACTTTCACAGTAATTCAGCTGTTAACACACACACCCCATGATAATCCAGAATAAATTAAACAAAATATTCTTTGTTGACCTGGATGACTGACTATCTCCACAGACATATTTGTGCTCAGTATATAACATAGTAACACAAAGGGACCTGGGGTCTTTTTTTAGGGGATGGGGATGAGGGATGTGTGGGGTCCTGGTGAGAGGGGGTGCTCAAGGCTCTGATTTCCATTACAACTGCCCCAGTGTGCAAATAGCAAGTTCTCCACCAAGACAGGGTTGATGTTTGCTTAGCGACAAAAAGCCAGACTGGTTATTTACTCTGCTCAGCACTGTACTTGGTCTGTTCATGACTGTGCATCTTTTATATATTCCATATTCAGATCAGACTCTCAGCCCCAGGTTCCTTGGAGGTGTTTTAATTTTTTATCATATAGTTTTAACATCAATCGCAGGCCTGGATCAAACAGCTGAGACCAGTTCACCAGATTTGTTGGATATTCTTGGATGTAACATTTTGGTTTGTATTCAGTTAAAAGAATAGTTCTCCCAAAAATAATAACAATAAAAAATGTGGTGGCATTTGCCCTTACACACTACTGTTCAAAAGTTTGGGATCCATGGGATTTTTAATGTTTTTGAAAGAAATCTCTTATCGTCACCAAGGCTGTGTTTATTTAATCAAAAATAAAGTAAAAACAGTAATATTGTTTAATTTATTCCTGTGATGCAAAGCTGAATTTTCAGCATCATTACTCCAGTCTTCAGTGTCACATAATCCTTATCAGATTTTCATGCAAGTCCTGAAAGTTGACAAAGAGAACCCAATAAAACAAATGATGTAAAAATATATATATTTTGTCATTTATTTATTCAGGAAAATTATCTAATATTACATATCTGTGAGCGGCAAAAGTATGTGAATCTGTAGGATTAGCTGTTCATTTGAAGGTGAAATTAGAGTCCATCTGTTCAGAGGTGTTTTTAATCAGTGAGATGGCTATCAGGTGTCAGTGCGTGCCCTGTTTTATTTAAAGAACAGGGATGTATCAAAGTTTGGTCATGTTTGTGGGAGTGCATTATGGCACAAACAAATGAGATCTCTGAGGACCTCAGAAAAAGAGTTGATGTTGCTCATCAGGCTAGAAAAGGTTTCAAAGCCATCTCTAAAGAGTTTGGACTCCACCAATCCACAGTCAGACAGATTGTGTACAAATGGAGGAAATTCAAGACCACTGTTACCCTCCCCAGGAGTGCTCCACCAACAAAGATCACTCTAAAAGCAAGACGTGTAAAAGTCCACTATAGGTTTCAAAAGACTGCAGACTAACTTCTAAGCAACTGAAGGCCTTTCTCACATTGGCTAATGTGGACAAGCTAGAGGAATACTGGAGAGATGTTTTGTGGATGGATGAGACCAAAATAGAACATTTTGGTTTAAATGAGCAGAGTTATGTTTGGAGAAAGAAAACACTGCATTCCAGCTTAAGAACCTTATCCCATTTGTGAAACATGGTGGTGGTAGTATCATGGTTTGGGCCTGTTTTGCTACATCTGGTCCAGGACGGCTTGCCATCATTGATGGAACAATGAATTCTGAATTATACCAGCAAATTCTGAAGGAAAATGTCAGGAACTGGAACTGAATCTCAAGAGAAAGTGGGTCATGCAGCAAAACAACGACCCCAAGCACACAAGTCTTTCGACCAAAGAATGGTTTAAGAAGAACAAAGTTAAAGGGGTCATATGATGCTGCTAAAAAGAACATTATTTGGTGTATTTGGTGTAATGAAATGTGTTTATGTGGTTTAAAGTAAAAAAAACATTATTTTCCACATACTGTACATTATTGTTTCTCCTCTATGCCCCGCCTTTTTGAAACGCATCGATTTTTACAAAACTCATCGGTCTGAAAAGGCAAGTTGTGCTGTGATTGGCCAGCTATCCAGTGCGTTGTGATTGGCCGAATACCTCAATATGCACCAAGAGCTTGTAACACTCCAAAGAGAAAGGAAAAATTGAAATCACATCATATGACCCCTTTAATGTTTTGGAATGGCCAAGTCAAATTCCGGACCTTAATCCAATTTACATTTTGTGGAAGGACCTAAAGCAAGCAGTTCAGGAGGAAACCCACCAACATCACAGAGTTGAAGTGGTTCTGTACTGAGGAATTGGCTAAAATTCCTACAAGCCGTTGTGCAGGACTGATCAGCAGTTACAAGAAACATTCCTTGCAGTTATTACTGCAAAAGGGGGTCACACCAGATACGGAAAGCAAAGATTCACTTATGTTTGCCACTCACAAATATTTAACATCGGATCATTTTTCTCAATAAATAAATGACAAAGTATATATTTTTGTCTCCTTTGTTTGATTGGATTCTCTTTGTCTACTTTCAGGATTTGTGTGAAAATCTAATTATGTTTTGGGTCATATTTATGCAGAAATATAGAAAATTCTAAAGGGTTCACAAACTTTCAAGCAGCACTGTATACATCTTTTGAAACATTAAAAAACAACAACAACAATTATAATAATTAATAATAATAATACCAAATGCTACCGGCTCCGTTTTTGTAACCAAATGTGACATGCCAAGTCTGAGTAAGCAAAATCATTGAAATTTGAAGAAGACTTTCAAAGATTTTTTGAAAGATTTTTTTTAAACAATACTTTTAACCTATTGATACTGTACCTTCTATGAAAAATATTGTATGGGTCATTATGGAAATGTTCTAGTAGATGGAATACTGTAGGTCTGGATTCTACAAAAAATTGTTTGATAGTGAAACTGAAGGCAAATTCTCCTGCAGCAAGATTCAGTTATACATCATACTCGGAGAAAGAGGAACTAGTGAGATTGGCAATACGAATGAGTGCATATGGAAAACAAACCCACTAACAGAGAATGAAAAATCAATTACTTATTTAAATATCCTTCAGATCCAAACTATAAATACAGAATAACAAATCTTGATATTGTTGTCTTGCAAGAGTAAAGCAAAAACTTGTTTTGCTTTGATAATAATTAAATTCATAAAACGTTGCTTTGAAAGAATTCTGAGTTACAATTATCTTACAATTCTGTTTTTTTTCTGCCACAGAATAATAATAATAATAATAATACTAATAATAATACGGCAATTTGACTCTTTTTTTCTCACAGTTGTGGTTTTGTATATCACTATTTGGACTTTTCTTCTCAGAATTGTGAGAACATTGTGAAATTGTGTCTGAATTGTGAAATTCTGGCATAGAAATAGGCTTCCATAATTACCATTGTTGTCTTTGCACAGAAGAAATAAAGTCATAATGGTTTGAATTTGGAATCATATGAATGGTGAGTAGTTTTTATAATTTCAATTTTTTAGTGAAAATCAGGGGCGATTCTAAGATTTTCGTTTTAGGGGTGCTCAGCCCCCAATGAGGGTATAATAATAAAAAAGAATAGTAAACATATAAATAAAATAAAAAAATGATTGACTAATAGGGTACAAAATTTTACTGTTTGCATTTCTAGTACAACCCTCTTTCTTTAGCTCAAGTATGCAAAACTATTTGCCATATGCACTGTAATTAATACGTTTTATATTAAAAGTACAATTTTGAAATAAAAATGGCAACATGATCGTTTTATATATAGTATGTGTTTCGATAAACACACACCTTGTCCTCTGTTTCTCGCTCTGCGGATAAAGAACGCGCTGAAATTTAAAGGGGACTGAGGCAATCACGAATTCGTGTACAGTTTATGGAGATAATCGCTAAATTTTTAGGGGGGCTGAGTAATCATTTTAGGGGGGCTATAGCCCCCTAAAAATGGCCTAGCGACGCTCATGTTGAAAATCCCTTTCACTTGACCGTAAAACAGTTCCCACAGTTCCGGTTTTCTTATAGGGATAGGAGATATTATTAAGTGTTGCTTTTGATAAAACAAGCTATTTTTCATCATTAAAAAAACTTTTTTATCCATTTTATTGCATATGAATGATTGAATCCTTCTCTGTGGACACACTGTTTTAGACGTAGTGAGAGGACACTAAGAAACACAGATTTGGTATAATAATGCGTGACAAAAGTTCTACCACTAAACCACTACAACACACGATTAACGTAAGCGAATTTTCATATTACACATTAGGTATTACGGTACTAATTGTGTTTTATTATTAATACGTTTATTATTCATTTATATTAATATAATCGCTTGCAATGTGGGCACGGGCCCCAGTGCGGCTGCACTGCCTGTAGTTACGCCACTGCCAGGAGTTATGTAAATGAAAAACGAAGTCAAGATCGATATGAAGCTTGAGTCGTAGACCTTTTTAATGATGCAAGTTAGTTTATGAAGTTAATTGCATTCTTTAACATTAAAACTAGCAGTAACTCTGAACTCATGTAAACAAAGAATGCTTCTGTGAGCTGGCGTCCTCCCACAGGTTAAGGGATTTATATATATATATATATATATATATATTTATGGAATTGAAAATGGTGGAAATTGCATGACTTAGCATGTTCCAAGGAAGAAGAAAGAAAAGTGCAACTTTGACCTGTCGGTGGCGCTTGAGAAAATTAGATGTTAACACTGGAATCGCCATCGGGAATGTTGAGACCCTTCCCAGTCAGTGTGACAAATTTCACAACTTTCTAGCATATGGATCCATGGGTTGTCATAGACTTCCAGTCAGGGGAGAGTCTATTTTAATATGTCGATGCGCGTAAAGGCGCTTGGTGGAACACAGCGCGGGAGCACGCTCAGCGGAACGCGCATTTCCTGCGCGCTTGGCATCGCGCTGCGGACCCCTACGCTGTGTTCACATAGCTGCTCAGCATATTTCTGCATCCCTACTGTGAGAAGCGAACTCAGCGTTGGCGGTGCATGAATTAAGTTTTGTTGTGCAGTGTATGAACAAAGAGAAATATGGAAGGAGGTTATCATGACACAAATATGAGTGACTGTTATGACGCAAAACGGTGTTAAGCATGTATCCAGGGAGGCAGACTTGTGTACTGTTGGTTTATGTTGCAGTTCTTATAATGAATATATCGGCTGACTGAATTAGAAAATCACATCAAAACATGTCCATGCTGTTGTTTACCTCAAAACGAAATTGTGATATTGTTTTCATGGTGATTAAGATTAAGAGTTTTTGGTTTTTATTGCCATTATTCTTAACTGTCATTTTCATCAGTGTATTACAGTAAACTATGGTAGTACATTGTTTTTAATCAATTGCGATGATAAATAATTGATCATCTGTGATTATTTGTATAACGGTCAAACTTACTTTTGATCAAATTTTGTTCAGATATCAACTGAACAATTGAATGCATCTCTGTTTGGAGAGCATCTTGTATTTACTGCTCAAATGATAAGGTGAAGGTCACAATAGTACCAGCATGATTTTCAATCACTGGAGTCCATTTGTGGAAGATAAATTTAAAATCCCTCATGCAGGAAATTCTTCACAAATTATTTCAGGGTCATCAGGTTTCATATGCTTGTTGTTCATTTTTTTCCCCTGTATGTCTTCCTTTATCTAACTTCTGCTTCAGCTCAATTTCTGCAGATAAATGACACAACATCTGACCCAGGCTGAGATGTGACATTTAAGTTCTAAAGGATATGAACTCAGAAAAGCAGTCAAATTATTACTCAGCATCAACTTGGATTAAGCTCCATTTGAGAGCCCCAATGAGTCTCCCAGTAATTAAGCTTGTCAATGATATGGTGTCTAGACATGAATATATTTTTATGAGCAGGCAGGAAATGTTTGCAATTTTAGCCAAGCTTAATCCTCTTATTAAGAATGTATTTGTCATGGAGTCATAACTTTAAATGACACTTGTGGTCCATGCCTTTCATTACAGGGACATTTATTGTAGTAATATGGACACTAAATGATTAATAATGTTTTTGACAATTTTTCGTAATAATTAAATGAAATATTAGATATGATTAAATATTAAATTTTTGTTATTTCAAGAAACCGCGAAAAAAACACATGCATTTAAAAAAAATCACCCAAAAATCAAAATCAAAATAAGAAAATAAAATAAGAAAAATATATTAAATTTTATTTTATTTCATTTAATTTTACTGGACATGATTTTGTGAGAATCACACACATAGTTTAACAATATTAATTGTCATGTATTCAAATTTCTAATTATTATTAAATAGTTTTTAAAACTTTCTTTTGAAAAGTTATGAAAGCTTTTTTCTGCCTCAAATGCCCGAAAGCAAACATCATAAACGTCAGTTCTTTGGTCTGGAGTAAACCACTAAATCAATTATAATCTATAGGATAGCCCTTTTTTAAAAGATCTTCAGAATAGCCCAAATAATCATATTTTTCTCTAGCTTAAGGGGTTTTTGTTGTTGTTGTTTTCCACCATTTGACATTCTTCTCTGAAAACAAATGTCTGCTGGTCTCTTTCTGTGGTTGTGGCATGGCTTCTGTCTTTTTGCCTCTAAGATATTGGCCACCTCCTTCATCCTCAATGTCTCCTCACTGTCTCTCAGTCTTTCTCCATCCTCTCAGAACTGTTTGGCTCGGTGCCTCTCCGTCAGCTGTGATCCATTACTTCCCATGCTAATGTGATCATTTATACAGGCACACAACATCTGAAACCGAAAAAAAACCTGCATCTAAAGACAGCTCACCTTTTAGCACAATTAAATAAATTTGAGTTTTCAAATGTAAGAATGCAACTCCATATACTCCAATGTTAAATGTTGGTTATGCTTGTACTTTAAGAGAATTTCTTGAAATTAGTGATGGTGAAAATTGTCCAATGTGAGTATTTTTCCAGAATCTGAAAATATTATTTTTCTTTAAGTTGTTTTTTATTGAAGTTGTCATGCAACTTTTCTTGGTGTTTACTTTATTTGACTAGCTTCTACAAAGTGACAGATGAACTTGTGACAACATATTCTATACTTTTAGTGTATATTAGTTTTATTGGATGCATGGCCTTCGTGCCAACAAGCAAAGACAAGCCTTTTTATCCCAACTATGCATGATTATATGGTCAGTTGCATTTTCTTATTTGTATTCACCATTGTTTTTCTCTGCTGTCAGACTTGTGAGCCTTTTTTGGGTCGCGACTCAGTTGCGAAACACTGGTTTAACAGAAAAGAGAAGAGAGTCGTCTTTGTGCCGTTTATTGTGAACTAGCGTGCTGTTGTGCAGGTGGGAAACATTGTCCACTTTGTCCTTTTAAACTCTTCCTTGTGTACCAGTGACCTGTAATAAATGAGCTTGTGCTCAGAAATGGCAGCTGTGGTAGCGGATGGCAGAAAAGGTAAAGAGGGAATGAAGGAGAGAAAGCAAAAAGGAGTGAGCGATAAGCATTTGTACTCCAGCATCTGTGTCTTCTTGTGTCCATCAAGCCTCATGGTAGGGCTGCACAATTAATCGAATTTCTACGAACTACGAATTGCCACAATTGCGTAATCGTTCAAAGCGGCAATTAATCGTTTAAAGTCCACTTACGTTATTCTGCGTGCTTAGGATGTGTTTTTTTCTTTCTACAGGTTATCGTAAGAGTTTTTCCATTGTTTTAATTTTAGTTTTAATATAACATTATAATACCATGCATATTTACATTTTTTTGTATTAGTTAAAGAAGAAACCAAACCAATGTATATATGACATTTGAGGTTTAGTACTATAGAAAAGAAATACAAGTTTTTCAGTTAGAGTGTTTTCAGCTTGTTTAAATTGTGATAATCATAATTAATAATCGCAATTACAATTTCAAGGGAATAATCGACAGTTATGATTTTTGTCATAACCGTGCAGCCCTACCTCATGGCATTACTTTTGTTGCTCTGTTTAGGTGAGATAGAGGGCAGATGTCACATCGCAACCCTATAGAAATATCACTGCAGTTTCTCTCAGTTTAAAGGTTCATAAAACTCCTACTGAGATTGAAGGGTGATAGTGTGTCACCTTGGATTACTGATTCAAAAAGACCTTGTGCGAAACTACAATCGTTGCTTTATGTTCGCAGTGGAGAGCTCATCACTTATTTCACTCAGAGCAGTGAAAGTTTTGGATGAAAGGATATCAGCTGTCATCATCTTTATTGTGAAGTGAGAAGTGTAACCTTATAATGCACACTTAAGTTAGAGTAGATGCTATATTTACTCAGATAAAAAGTCAGCTGTTATTATTATTTGCAAGCTTTACACTTTTATGTTTTACACTATTCTTTTGCAAATTTTAAATACAATTATAGAAGATGCTATATTTACTCTTTTTTTTTTTTTTTTGAGTGCATAGAAATTGATGCAATTATTTACTGGCTCACTTGCTTTAAATCTGTAAATGAACAAATAAATAATTTCTGTCATGCTCTTTAAAATCATTCTGCATTCATCTGAGCACTTGGCTACCAGTACAGTTTTACTACCTATATATAGCTGGTCACTGGTAAATTCTTGGGGTTGGGCAATGAGTTATTGGACACCATTTTACTATTTGAATCCATTTCTTACTTTATCTCTCTGGGATATCCAGCACCTGGAATGATGGAAATTGCATGTAGCTGCTGGGAATGGGCTGTACATTGCATGAATGTAATTTCACACACATGAGCAAATTAATGTTTCACAGAACTATAATAACCTGACTGAGAGCACTGTCTGAAGTTGAACAATGGCTGGATGTTATATATATTGTATGTACTGTGTAATGGTGGAGTTGTGGTACACAGTCTATACCAAAATAAACCTTTCAACTCTCTGTATTGTATCATGTAATTCATAACAAAAAGTTTGACAAAAAAGTCTGACATTTTCTTTTGGAAACAAAACCTTATTGTAAGATGTCAATGATATTCAATCTATAAACCAGTTTTGGGTTGAATTATTCAATATTGTGATATATGCTGTACATTAGGGCTGCACGATACATCGAAATGGAATCGAGATCGCGATTCGACAGAAGCTGCGATTGTCATGCGTATCTTTCAGTGAAGCACGGTTCTGTGATGAGCAGTAAATCTCCATTCAAAGGCCAGAGGGCGCTCTCGCGCTGAAACTCCGAATACGCCTCGCAGAAGAAACCCAGAAAATGCCTATCGCTGCAGCTGAATAAACTGAAGATTCAACTGCTTTCATTGATTCAACGTGACTAATAAACACACGACTACGGCAATATACGGTTTATCTGAGTTCTTATTATTATAATTTTCATTAAAATAAAGTATATTTATAATGCAATGCCTTTATCACTGCTTAAATACTATGAAATATGTTGTGTGCCTTATTCTGTGTAAGAAGCCACATCATCTCACAGAAGGATTTATTTAAAACACTCGACTGACATTATGAAGTGAGTTTGGAGTAAAAATATGTTATTAAATGTGGTATTTTCAAATTTTTTTAGATGGAGCAGCATTTACTTCACAGAGCCGTAGTTCACTGAGAAGCTATGCAAACAGCTGTCATTATCGC
>NW_015547665.1:1653226-1657247 GCF_001515605.1 Sinocyclocheilus anshuiensis | reverse complement strand
GATTACAGAACCGTCTTTTTTTAACAAAATACGCATGACAATCGCATTCGATTAATCGTGCAGCCCTACTGTACAGTTACAATAATATACAGTTAAACATACAGTAAAATACGATTTTGGTAATACTGCTCACCCTTAGTCTGAGCTTTGCATCATCACCATGTGCAGAAGAGATGGTAAATACTGAGCATCACTGATGCCATAGAAACAACCCGGAGCTCTGAAACCTATTTGTGTTCTTTTATGTGTCAGTGAAGTAGGTACATGGAGAAGCATCTTCATCATAACTGTATAAAAACATCACATCTCAGTGTGTAAGGCATACTGAAGTGCTGTCACAAAATGATGTCCCTAATGACATCAGTTTGTGTCAAAGATTGCATTTGTGATTTACTGAAACATCTTCACATGTGCCGTACTTGTGTTCTTATACTTGTGTCTAGCTGTGCAGAAAGCAAGAAGAGCTGTAAAGTGCTGAGAAATTTTAGAAAAATCAGTTTTTGCACTGGTTTCTTTAAATATGTTATGTGTCTGTTTTATGCGTTGGATTTCTGTACAGCAATTGAGCGGTTAAACTACCAACTAGTGGTATACTGATATTAACCAAGGCCAGTAGTTGAATCTATCCGTTTGAACCACCTTGGATTCAAATACGCTTATTATTGATTTATCATATCACATATTATCTGTTTTTACTTCATTTTTTTAAACTTTATATTTATTTATTTTACTCTATTCATTTTTATTTATTTTTTTGATTTGTTGGGGAAATTATGAAAAGTTTAATCCTTTATTTTACTTTAGTAAAAAATAACTGAATACTTATTTTTCTTTTGATTTACTCTTTTTAACTGTTGGTCTTAACAGAAGGAGAGGGTTTGAACATGAAAACCTGCAGGGCTTTTAGGATAGAGAGGTTTAGGGTGTGCGGTTAATAACATCTCTCACCCGCCATCTTTGTCTGCCTCATTTTTAGAATTGGAGCAATTCTGAAGGATTCTTTAGTGCGGGTTTAATGCAGAAGAAAGCAAGAAGAGAAAACGGGGTGAATAAAACAGAAGCGAGAAGTTCCGAAACAACGTACAATTTAAACATGCAACTTACGGTAAAGTCTTCAGACTTAGTACTTTCTGCTGCTGGATGACAAAAGGTCTGAAAAATCCTTTGTAACTGAAGGAGGGACTTGAGCCAGATTTTAGAGATTTTTGGATGGCCTTTTTTGACTTTGCTACCACTCAGAACACCTTAGTAACTGCATAGCAACACCCCGGTAACCACTCACGACACGGCAAATTGTAGTCTGTTCACTGGTCAAATGTTAGTAAGATTTTGGTTATAGTCCAACACTGATTCCCTAGGCAATGCAATCTTCATATGGCAATGATAATTATGATAATGGTGATGATGATAGTCATTATTATGTCCTTTGTGTATGTGCTGTGACTGACGGTTCCAGCTGTTAGAATGGATGTAAGCAGCCCTGAAGGTGACTGAGGGAAGGAAAACAATATTTGTGCTCGAGATGTCATTGAGATATATATTATGTTATGTTTACTGAGGTCTGATGATGATATTTAATTGATATAAATAATTTTGAGGGGAACAATGATTTGTGATATTATTTCATGCTTGCAGACTGGGAACATAAATGTATTTACTTATGAGATGAACTAAATATATTTGAAAATTATATGACAAATTAGAAATTAAAATATTAATATTAATTTGCATATATGCAAATATATTTTAGATAAATGCAAGCTTTTCATAAAGCTCATTGTTCACTTTGTTTTTCAGGATATTTTGCCCCAAAATATTGTCCAATGTATTATTATTATTGTTATTGTTATTGTTATTATTATTATTTAATGACTGTTGAGCACAGCTAAAATACATGCAAATATATAATATTTTTTTCTAAATGATAAAGTATACATAATTATAGTATTTGTACAGATTTATGCTAGTTTTAATTGGGAAAAATATATATTTATTTATGTATTATTATTAAAACACACACACACACACACACACACACACACAAAAAAACATTTTATTGCAGAAAGAGAATCACCCTTGATTAGAGAAATGGGAATATATTAATGGGAATTAATAGGAATAAACTGAGCACAGATAAAACGCATGCAAACATGTAATATTTTACTCTAAATTATCAAGCATTACTACATAATTTTAAAAAGTACTTTTTTAATTGATTTATTATTAAAAGGCAAACAAACAAAAAAACATTTTATTGCAGAATGGGAATCACCATTGATTAGAGAAATTGGATTAGATTAATGGGATATAATGGGATTTATTTATTTATTTATTTTTTAAAGCGTGCAAAGACATTGAGGTAATTAGAATTTAAGAGGAAAATGTACTTAATTATCATGAAAATAATGTCACAATGTAAAATGTTAATGGTCCTCCTGCTGCAGTGATATTTATTAAAACATGATATATTGCTGGTATATTATTATAAGGGAGTGTAAACAGCCGTACAGAAGAGTCAACACTGAAACTGCTTTCCTAATTAGGCGAATTAGCTGGAGATCAAAAAGGAAAATTAGTAGTGCGGCGCCACATGTTTTGTGCCGAAGTAGCCTGTGCTCATTTGCATGACAACTCATGTTTGCTCCTCATTACGGACAGCCCTGACAATATGTTGCCTGATTGGACAGATTGCTCGTCAGGAGAATCCAGGTCTTGCTGGCCAACCTGGGACCCAGTAGCATTTTAACGATGCCTTTCAGCATTCAGGAAGAAAACACATAATCTTTAATCTTCTGTAATCTTTAAAACATTTGCATATATAGAATAGTATATATCAGGGATCCTCAAATCTGGCCCACAAGATCCACTTTCCTGCAGAGTTTAGCTCTAACCCTAATCAAACACACCTGAGCAAGCTAATCAGTGTCTTCAGGATCATTAGAAAATCACAGGTAGGTGAGTTTGATCAGGGTTGGAGCTAAACTCTGCAGCGCATTGGCCCTCCAGGGCAAGATTATAAATATATATATATACAGTTCTGAACCACAGTGCTCTTTTATAGTCTAATATTTTTTCCAGTGCCAGTCAATTAACACTAAATCCCAATTTTACAATTAATACTAAAGCGATTAATGGTCTGAAAGGCACGCTGCTCTCTTACATGCTGGTTTCTGCCATATGTGGCCTGTGATCTGCCCGCTGTGAGCTCAGTCGAGTCTTACTCTGGGCTGTCTGTCACATTGGCTGGCAAAAGAGCTGTTCTTTGTGAAATGAAAGTGTCCAGCTGGATGTGATGTTCAATTAATCAGCTCCAGCCCAGGCTGGTTTGATAAATGACATGGATGCTCTCCTCCATTGCATGCGCACACACAATTACACAGTCTAAGCCACAATTGTTCTTCTGTGTCAACTGCACCATTATATGAACGAAGACATTTTTAGGGCACAAAAGCACAGAAATAAACTGACATTTAGTTTTAGTTTAAGCTTTGTTTTATATATTAATTGTAAAATATGCAAATGAGACAATATACTGCATATACAACAGAACAATAGTAATTCAGCAAATGTACAGAGATAAAAGATGAAGAAAAAGTATTGCTATTGTTATAACAACTTATTAACATATATTTTGTGAAACATACTCTTTCTTGTAGCTTTGACCTTAAGGGAAAAGTTCTCATTTCATGGAGAGACACTTTTAGAGCAGCTTGTTTAGAACAACAACAACAAAAAAATCTTTCAGCAAATTTGGGTTTCATACTATTCGTGGAGTCATGCATCTTCCTGGGTACTTTGGGAAATCTAACTAAAGTCGGACCTTATGATGTATCTGCCATTCTTTAATAGCATATTCTCAGATATTATGAAAGTTTTTAAAGTCATCTTTCAGTTGCAAATAAAAGTTCAGCTGCTATTATCGAGAATAATGTCACAGCATTAGTCATCTATTGCTAGTCAGATATTGCCATATCACAAATATACAGTATCTCACAGACGTGAGTACACCCCCTCACATTTT
>NW_015547665.1:1650093-1652761 GCF_001515605.1 Sinocyclocheilus anshuiensis | reverse complement strand
ATCAGTGTTGAAAACAGTTGTGCTGCTTAATATTTTTGTGAAAATCATGAAAATTGTTCATGATTCTTTGAATACACTCTCAGAAATAAAGGTACAAAAGCTGTCCCTGGGGCAGTACCTTTTCAAAAGGTACACTTTTGTACCTATTAGGTTCTAATATGTACATTTTAAGTACTAATGTGTACCTTTTAAGGTACCAAAATTTGTACCCTTCAGGTACAAACAAAAGTACCGTCCCAGTGATAGCTTTTGTACCTTCATTTCTGAGAGTGTTCAAAGAAGAGAATTTACTTAAAAAATACTTTTTGTCACATTATAAAAGTCTCCACTGTACTCCACTATATATATATATATATATATATCGACCCCAAACTTTTGAAAAGTGTATATATAGTATATTGTGTTGTTTGCTGTCAAGTCTCATGGAAAATATCCATCCACGATATGGATAACCTTGGTTTTGATGTTTTAATGATAGAAATACAGCCAATTTGCAGAGGTCAGTGTACTGGACATTCTCTTCATGTTGTGAATTATATTCTGAAGAATTAAATATTGTGCTTCAAATAACTCTGAAGGAACTGTGAGAAACTAAATGAATAACATTCTGTTGCCAAGAAGCATTCAGTATTGGCAGTATCACAGTGTATTACTTCTGCTATCCATTATAGTTTCCTGACAAGCAACCAGTGCTCCCTCGGTTTTGTCTTCACCTTGTAATGGTGTTAACCTCAGCTCTCAGTTTTCAGGCAGAGGGAGGTTTGTGTGAGGTGAGGCAGACTCTTTAACCATCCCACTGATAGAAAGTTACCCTTGACCTCTGAACAAACTGTCAATGTGCTATTTCGGAATCATTGCCTTTCCACAGGCTTCATAACTTAACAAAAGAAAATTGCTGTCTGAAAGTGCATCATGACTACAAAACCAGTAACAGAATTTATCATAACACAAAATGTTACAGGCAACAGTAAGATGTCTAGGCCTCTTTTTGTAGTAAGTTCAGAAGAGCAATAATTCATAGGGCAAATAATGTATCATATTAATTTGTTGATGATGATGATGATGATGATGATGATGATAATAATAATAATATGAATATTGATATTGATATTAATATTAATATTAATAAACATGTATTATTATTATTATTTTCAAATATTTATGTGTTGAGAAAATAACCGAAACGCATTGTGAATAATAATAATAATAATAATAATATTTGGGTGGGCCTTTATATATGCAATTAATTTATTGAATATTTTAATGAATTGATAGTCCTATACTAAATTAAGAGTTTCACATTTCATCATTCTTTAAATATTATTTAAATAAATGCTATCTTGTTTTTCATTTTTGCTATGTGTGTGTTTGTAAATCAGTATTACCACTCACACATAAAGGTTTATCTTAATTTTGGTGAGGTCCACGCTTTGTACTCTTGTATACATTACTGTTTAGTCCATATTATTTCACTTTTCACTTTTAGTCTAATAGCATAAAACACATTACTGATCTCTCTCAAGTCCTCTTTATTTGTTTTTCAAGCTCAATCCTTGAAAATGTTGCTGTTATCATAAAAGCAGCAGCCACACTTTGTCAGCATTGATAAAGCTGCACAAATCTTATGAACTCTGTCTGATATAACATGCACATCTTACAATCAAAATAAGCACATTTTTTCTTGCCGTTTCCACATTTGAATTGTAAAAGCCCAAGTAGTTAATTTATGCTTTGATATAGTGCTTTCATGCCTTGTGTTGTTTTGAGTGCAAAATCACACAGATACCAATTATTTTATTTAATTTTATGACTTCGTAGGAAGTCAAGCTCACATGCATTTCCATACAAACTGTTTTGAAATACACCAGTATATCAAGTAAGAGGTTTATAGTGCCAAAAGAGAGACTTTCAATATGGGACTGGTAAAAGCATGGTAAAAATGTATTTGGTCAAAATATTTGGCTACATTTGAATGGCTGTCAAAGGAGAAAGACCTTTTTTTTTGTGTAGTTTCAACATCTACCAGCAGGGGCAAACCGTACTGTGACTCCTTGATATTAGCATGCATCAAAACACAGTTTGAAAGGTGACACTAATAGGACTCTGTGGTGCTAAAGTACCATCTCTGTCTGTTTGTTAACTCTAATCAGGTGGCCACTCACTGTGCTGAATGCCATGAGCATTAGCTCTAGCTCCTAATTGGCCCAGCGTCGGCTAATTGCACACTCCGCTGGGAGGCAGAGCTGCTTATTTCAATAAGGGTAAACAAGCACTAGCATTCCTCTAACGGTCATGTTTTAATTAGAGGACAGTCCAACACATGTGCTGACAGAGCATTGTAGAGAGGGACGGCAAAACAAAAGGGCGGATCAAAAGGCCCAAGAACAAGGCTATCTCTGAAGGCCAGCCCACTCTCTGCGCATTAGTACATTCTCACTGATGGAGTTTGCACACAAATATTATGTGAATTTGCCTGGTTTATAAACTTGATCAAATTATGTGTTTTTAGATGAGTTACCCTGACTATATTACCATAAAAATATACCATGGTGATATTAGTGGTTAAGCAATATTGAGGTTTCAATATATTAATATATTAATACAATATATTAATAAATCTTTTTTATGCAGTTTTATTCCATTTGAACCAAATAGAAGAGAATATATA
>NW_015547665.1:1649136-1650016 GCF_001515605.1 Sinocyclocheilus anshuiensis | reverse complement strand
TATATATATATATATATATATATATATATATGTGTGTGTGTGTGTGTGTATATGTGTATATATAATAATTATTATTATTAATGTATCAAAGTGTCATGGTAGTCAAGCAGCACCATAGTATATCATTCAAAAGTTTGGTAAGATTTGTATATGTTTTTGAAGCCTCTTGTACTCACTCAGGCTACACTTATTTGATCAAAAATAGAGTAAAAATAGTAAATATTCTGAAGTATCATCACAATTAATGACAATTAATTAAAATATTTATTTTCCATTTTAATATATTTTAAAATGTAATTTATTCCTGTGATGCAAATCTGAATTTTCAGCATCATTACTCCAGTCTTCAGTGTAACATGATCCTTCAGAAATCATTCTGATATACTGATTTGTTGTTCAAGAAACATATAATCAATATTAAAAACAGTTGTGCTTAATATTAATATTTCTGTGGAAACTGTGATACGTTTTTTTCATGATTCGTTAATGAATAGAAAGTTCAAAAGAACAACATTTATTTGAAATAGATTTTTTTTGTGACATTTTAAATATCTTTACTGTCACTTTTGATCAATTTAATATGTCTTTTTAATTAAAAAAAGTTATTTAAGAACACTTAAGTAGCCATTTATTTCATTAATATTAAATCATCTGTAGGTACAGTTTTTTTATGCATATATTTTTTAAGATTACACACTACTAGTGTTTAATACAATTAAGTGCACTTATTTTTCAAAGGGGATTGTAAGAACATTTCTGAATCTTTAGCATTTTGTTTAATTTCTTTCTTTTTTTATTGTTGTAACAGATATCTTCACATCTGTTTTTTCCAGATCTATGGCTACCATGGTCAATTTTTCTGTTGATATTTTGCTCATCC
>NW_015547665.1:1645489-1649105 GCF_001515605.1 Sinocyclocheilus anshuiensis | reverse complement strand
TCTCTCTCTCTCTCTCTCTCTCCTACCATTAAGTAACTTGTGCATTGTTTTACTTACTTGTTTTTGACATATCCGACCGAACTTAGACTTTCCAGTGATGTCTGTGAGAAAGATATATTAACTCGACAAGCTCGTGCATCTGCGCCGCCGCGCGCTCAATCCACTCAGCGTGCTTTGTTTATCAGCTCGTGCACATTAGCTATACAGGCGTTAATACTGAATGTTTAACATTATATTCATTGCATACATATACTTCGTAGTAGACATCCTTAACTTCTTTCTGCTGTCTGTTGTTCTGTTGTCGGTGTTTCTTTGTTGAATATGGCACTTATCACATGCTGTGTGGTATCAGCGTTTGGTATCGGGGCATTTTAACGAGTACGAGTACGAGTACAGGAGCTCAGTATCGGGCCCGATACCGATACCAGTATCGGTATCGGTGCATCCCTAATATATATATATGTTGATATGCGGGTTGGTGCGTGTTGAGCGCTTCCATGTGCGTGTGTTTGCCGTACAGATCGGAATCAGGATTTATGGGTGTAATAATGGAAGCTCAGTGGCTTCATTGAAACACACCGACACGCTTTCTCTGTCATCCTACACATTTATCTGTCTAAGCAGTATCTAATGGCCAAGCAAAAGCTGTTTTTGTGCAAACATGCACATCGTGGGTCAAAGATAAAAGCGATGCTGCAATCCACACGCCCCCACTGTGACCCGACCCTTCATCACTGCGTCCTCATGAACATCAGGGCATCCAAGCACATTCTAATTTCTTATTTCTGACAACAAATCATGCTTACTCCAATGTTATGAAACGCATCTTGAAGTAATGCATCTTTGCAGGTGTCTTTTAAAAAACAAGCGCCTTCTCAGATGTTTACGTCTTGTTTAGTAGGTTTTTGTTACTCATTTGTTTGGTCTCAAACTGCCGCTACCATTTTTATCTCTGCTCAGCATTGGTTGTATCAACACCCGCCTTATGCGTTCTCTATTGTTTTCTCATTCTTTGTCATTTTTGCATTTCATCTCTTCCCCCGTTTCATTCAGCTGGTAATAAACGGTTCCATTCATGCTGAGTTTGTAGTAAACAAGACATTAATTTCTGTTACTCAACTATATGCAGTCTCACTATGTCTCCACATCTGCCTTCCTTAACTACATTTCAATGACATTCTGTCTCTCTCACAATTATTCAGTCTTTCTTAACATCTATTTCAATTTGTTTGTCCATCAGTCAGTTTAGAGAGAGGAGCACTGCTTCAATGTGTTTCGTGTTTCAATCAATACTAATGCTGCTCCATTTTTCAGTGGTGTAACAGTAGCATAGTGCAGTGTTTAAAATGGTGTATAGAGCTTACATTTTCCAATTAGTAGAAATGACCGAACACAACACAATTCTTACAAGCTGAGGGAATAATCTGTTTCTCAAGTTTTTTTTTTTGGTAACACTTTAGATTAGGGAACACACATTCACTATTAACTAAGTCCTAATTTGTTCCTTATTGACAGTAAGTAGTTGTTGTTTAGGTATTGGGCCAAGGGATCTACAGTAGAATATGGTCATACATTAATATGCGATTTATAAGTACTAATAAACAGTCAATATGCTATTAATATTGATCGCATTACTCCCATTTGAATGTCTCTGTGCTGGCTACTGGTTAAATTTAGAAGAATAGAGTTTAAAATTATAGTCTTCGTTTATAAATCTTTACATGGCTTAGCACCAGGTTATCTTTCTGTCATGGTACTCCCTCATAACCCAGCTAGGTCACTTAGGTGTGGGGATCTTGGATTACTCTCTGTTTGCAGGTCTAAGCTAAAACACAGAGGGGACCGAACTTTTGCGATAGTAGGCTCTCTCTATTTTTAAATCTAAGCTTAAATCTTATTTATTATCTATGGCATTTTAAATGTGCTTTATAAATAAGTAAATAAACAACAATAATATGCACATTAATAAGCAACTAGTTAATAGTGGATAGCTTTCCTTAATTTAAAGTTACTTTTTTTTTCTATAGCAGATTATGTATCTGTTTAATTTTGCTGCTTTTACTTATAACTGAGACAAAAGAGTGTATTCTAGTTGTTTTTATATATTCATATAAATTATTGTGTACATTATTTATGCATTTTTTTATATCCCTGCTTAGCTTTTTTTAAATATTATTTTATTTCCGTTTTTGTGTTTAGCAATAGTTTTAGTTAACAATAACAAAACTGAATCTGTTCTGAATCTGTAGGATTCTGTGAATCTGTAGAACTGCAAAAGTTGATTTAATATATTTCATCAAATATTTGCTCAAAATTCACAAAATCTTTGAAAAATTAAACCATGTGTTGACAGTCCATTGACACATTGAAATAATTTTATTCAGTTCCCTAAAATTAAATTATTCACGTATAATCTTCACCTTTAGTGAGCTGTTGCATACTGAACAGTTCAGTCCATGAGCTAAAATGTGTCCAGAATTGCATACTCACTGAGTAGGTACTTCTTTGAATAAAAGTATGTGTAAAAAGTGTGTTCTATTTAGTATGAATGAGTGTAGTATGAAAGTAATCTAGACATACAGTACTATTCATCATGTTGTCAATGTCATGAGGCCTACTAACAGCATCAGTTGTGTTGCTTCACGGCCATTCACAAATCCTCTCCCGTGGCCTTACGGGGATAGCAAAGTGTCCATCATATCTGCACTCTTCAGAATCTAACCAGATATAGTAGATCATCCAGGAACTTTTTGCCTACTGTTTAGCCGCGTTTCCACCAAAATTACCCGGAACAATTGTACCAGGAACTTTCTTTCCCCCCAGACCTGTTGCTGTCTGCGTTTCCATCGTGGTCTAAAGTACCGAGAAGAACAGGCAAATAGTCTGGTGACGTAGGTCTGCGCACGTTTGAATACCAAGTATGCAAATTTCGGACTTGCATCCTCGGTAGTTTGGACTCCGCGAGTTCGACTCAGAGTCAGGAGTGTGAACTCCCACGGACGGGACGGCGCAAGTCCGGTAATTCTGCAAACAGCAACGTACTTGATAACATCAGTCAGCTCACCTTGGCTACTGCAATTTCCCTCACTGTATTTACAATAATACAAAATATATCAAACACCACTGCCCCCTTTCGTTTTCATTTAAACATATTAATAGCCGCAGAAATGTTCAGGGAACGTACATGGCCTACATTACAATGAAACGAAATATTATATCAAACATTGCCTGTTTTCATTTTAATTTTAACATATTAATAAATTAATAGAATAAAGACCAAAGATTACCTGTTAAGATTTACCCAAAACAAATTATATCTTATGTTTATCCACTACAGAGGCATCAGAGCCAGCGGCAAATGTCAGAAGGACTAGACTACAGAGACATCAGAGCCAGCGGCAAATGTCAGAAGGACTAGCCGAGTTGAGGCTGCTCTCGTCGGGATACATGAGCACTGAGCGCCGGCTGATCGCGTGGAGTTTCCGTCTCCGAAATCGGCGAAGCACATTTTGAAATAGGAGCTGTTTTTATAAATAAACCGCAGATTTGAGTTTTAAACAACTACATTCTCGCCTGAAATACTTTAAAACTACATTTCATGACACAATAACAGTAA
>NW_015547665.1:1643926-1645013 GCF_001515605.1 Sinocyclocheilus anshuiensis | reverse complement strand
ATCAGGGTGTGTCTCTCTCATTGTGTCTTCCTACCTCCATGACACTTGACTCTGCAGTCCACCCTACCTAAGGATTAATTGCATACTGTAAACGTATGTACTGTATGCATGCTCAATGTTTTATTTTAATATATGACTATCTACATATTCAAGGTAAAGTTCACTACAAATGTCTATAGTACTATGGCTTTTGCTATAGGTTTTTGATGTGTTAGACTATATTGCAAGTAGCCTACATCAGTTTTTACCCTAAATCCCACTTTATCTGCTGATATTTCAGTCATTCAATTCAGTAACAGGCTCGTTAACACTTAAGTTAACCAATTATCACAAAGCAATGACATTTTAAAATATACTAAGGTTCTACGCTAAGCTTACAACTGTTTAATACAATGTACGCTACTGTCAAAAAAAAAAAAAAACACACAGACAGGAGCTAACTGGCAGAAGTTGAACACATTGCATTTTGGGTAGCTGACCAATAGCTTATAACCCCCAGATAAATCCACCATGCATTTTTTTATATAATGCTATGACATAAAAGTAGTAGTTCACTTCTGTCAGAAGTAGTGTGAAAATGATTTTGCTAGCTGTATTTTCTGTTTTCTTCTTACCTCTGCGGCACTAACTGCTCTCCGCTGCAGCAGCCAAATTTAAACCTTTTGAAAAGAGTTCGGCTAATTTTACGCATTTAGCAGTGTCGGACTTAAGCGCTTTTTTTTCCTTTCTCAAAGTTTTTCTGCACCGCCTTTCCTTTTTTACGGTCCATTATCTAGTTTTTACTGAAAATTAGCTCGTGTTGCAATCTCTCTGATGACGTGCTTGATTTTGACTGAACGGTTCGGTCGGCCCATCTCGGGACCAGGCGGCCGGCCGTTGCCAACTGGGCCAAATGCTTAACATTTATTTCTTATTAACATTATTATTATTATAACCATAGAGAAATCGTGCAAGCAATAAAAACCTGTCCTATGCGCTGTTGGCCTGTAAAAACAATTTTATTTATATATATTTAGAAAAAAATCTGACCGGCCCACATTAAACAAAATGGTCCGGCCCCTCTGGCATTTGCCAGAATTGCCAGATG
>NW_015547665.1:1639029-1643016 GCF_001515605.1 Sinocyclocheilus anshuiensis | reverse complement strand
GGTCCATTATCTAGTTTTTACTGAAAATTAGCTCGTGTTGCAATCTCTCTGATGACGTGCTTGATTTTGACTGAACGGTTCGGTCGGCCCATCTCGGGACCAGGCGGTTGGCCGTTGCCGACTGGGCCAAATGCTTAACATTTATTTCTTATTAACATTATTATTATTATAACCATAGAGAAATCGTGCAAGCAATAAAAACCTGTCCTATGCGCTGTTGGCCTGTAAAAACAATTTTATTTATATATATTTAGAAAAAAATCTGACCGGCCCACATTAAACAAAATGGTCCGGCCCCTCTGGCATTTGCCAGAATTGCCAGATGGCCAATCCGCCCCTGGTGGTTGAAATACAATGCTGCGTGAACTCAGCCAATCAGCATGTTCAGCGCTCAAGGTCCACCCCCGAAAGTTCCGGACCTTTGAAAAAGCACTACCAGGCAGGGACTTTCTGAGGGGCAATTTTTTACCCGGAACTTTATTTAGATCCTGGTTCCTGCGGTGGAAACACATCGAGTACCGGCCCAAAGTCCCTAGTTCCAAGGGAAAGTTCCTGCAGTGGAAACGCGGCTTTTGATGAATACTGTGAATTTGGACATACTACTCTGTTCACATACTGTTTTTCACCTACTATATAGTAGGGAAGTATGAGATTTCAGATACAGCCAAAGTATCATTCTGACTAGCTTTGTGAATCGGATCAATTGATTCATTGAAATGGTTTGTTTCAAAAGAACAATTTGTTCATGAATTAGAAATATTTAATTATTTAATGAATGTGACACGACTGCAGGTAGATTTTGTAACGTACACTTTGCAGAATGACAATTATGGCCATTGACTGGTCAGGCACAGTTATTGACTGACATGAATAATCTCAAAATGGTCAAATATTGACTGATTAATCAGCCTGCCTGATATACTGTATCAACCTTTCACTACATATGATACCATCACTGTACCATACTATAACAGTTCTGCATTAACTTTACTAAAGTAAAGATTTCTTCTTCAGTATACTCAGTAGTGTTAAACAATCTAGTCTGTATAAAACATCTGCTGCTTTTAATATTATATTTGCATTTAGAGTTATCATTGTGCTTTTGTGCATTTTTCTTCTTCTTTTTAACAAAATTCCTTGACCTAAACATTTCTCACAATCCACTTTTATAATCTTTCATTATTCCCAGTTAGGAATATCTCCATGTTTCCATGGTACTCTGGATATTAATGGATTACAAGCATGGTTGGCCTCCCCATCAGTAAAGCAGTTCACCCACTTCCACGATGGTGATGACTTGCTAATGTGCTAAAGTAGCAGTATGAAACGATGGATTTATTGTCAGCTGTGACACAGACAAGTGGTTAAGATGGAAAAGCAATTGCACCTCGGAGACTGTGGTTCTGGATTAATGAGGAGAGCAGAGACGTTCACTTACAGCTTACACAGTTCTTAACATAAAACACATCCATCTGATAAAGTGTGAGCTCTATGCATATAGATGCAGGCTTGTGTTTTCAAGGGTCAGAGAAATTAGGAACTGTAGTGCTGCCCTTTTTGTTCAATAATGAGGGATTTCTTTGCTTTGGTGGAGTGAAGTTAGCATTACCTGTGCTTATGTTTGTATTTAAATATTTTGTTATGATGTTTTTATTTGACAGTGCAACATTAAGTGAACTTCAGGTTCTTAGTTAAGCTTTGGATAAAGTCCAAAGTTTTCTGCTGAACAGTGACACACAATTGCTGAAAATGTGCTCACCTTTACGCCATCCAAGATGCAGATGAGTTTGTTCCCTTTCGAAAGGGAACTCTATGCTGCGTCCTCTAGAGGGCGCTAGGGGAACGTCTTCAACGTGAACGGTGTCTGAAGCATTAATGAAAAAACGACAATGAACTTGACACTGGCAGGCGGCAGCCTATGACGCAAACAATAAAGCGACTGCGGGTATAAAAGAACACCTGCGGAATATGTCATCCTCTTCTTTGTCTTCAAGCCTTGTGTATGGAAGCACATGCGTCTGCCCCGCGAGAGAGAAGGATGCGCTCACTGTTTGCACAAGCTTTGTCAGCGTTTGCACGAGCGCGTTCGCCTCTCTCGGGAGTTGAGCAAGCTTAGTGCGATGTATTCGCGCTGCGAGATGTGATCGCGTTGAGAATGCCTTGTATGCTTGATTCTCTTTGAGAATCGGGTCTCGCGGCTGCCGAGGCGGTTAGTCAGACCGATCACGCGGATTGTAGGCGGGGCATGGAAGGAATCTGACGAGGAGTGCTTTCTCTTTCAGAATTCCTTTTTGGTTTTATTTTATTTTACAGAACAGGAACTATGTATAATGTGAGATATCTACATTATTGGTGAAGGAGGTTCCTGACTTGGTGTAATGGCAAGTTTTTGAGTTGTTAGGCTCTTGTTTGAGCCTCCTCTGAGCCTCCTCATCCTCTCAGCCCAGGTACGTGAATATTTAGGTTGAGCATGGTTTCTGCTCCTCTCGCCGAGAGAGTTATACTGAGCACTCTGCTCCCCAGTATTTTTATTTGCAGTTATTTCAGGGTTTTTGAGGCTCTCTGTGAGCCTCCCTGATCAGCTGTTAATGAGCCTGGTAGCTCCCCCTCCATTTGAGGGTCGCTATGCTGAGATCACAGTTCCTAGTGTTCTTTCAACAGAGCTCTGTGGCTGTTTTAGGTTGTTAGGCTCTTGTGGGCCTCCTTGATAAGTCGCTCTTGGGTCGAGCTTTTGAGTACTCCCCTCACTTGAAGTCTTCGTACGGAGTGCGCTGATCCATAAGGGTGGGTGGTTGCACTCCCCTTGCTTTAGAGGGTTGGTATGTTGACTGCTTGCTCCCTAGAGCTCTGTTCGGCACTTAGGAGCATGGTCAGTACTCCTAGCTTAGTACTCCAGCTTTGAGTCGTTAGGCACTGTACTTCGCTCCCTAGAGCTCTGCTTAGACAGTACTATTAGCATGTAGGCTCTATCGTGAGCCTCACTAACGGTGTCTAGCGTTGAGTGTGGTCAGGTCTCCTCTCGTTTTAGAGAGTCGTTATGCTGAGGCCTCCGCTCACCTGAGCTCCAGCTAGACTTGGAATCAAGTTTTCGGCCCTCTGTGGGGCCGCCTTGATAGACAGTCTTTATGCTGAGTAGGTTTGGCCTCCTCTCGCTTAAGAGAGTCATTCTGCAGAGGCCTCCGCTCACCTGAGTGGCCTCCTCTCGCTTAAGAGAGTCGTTCTGCTGAGGCCTCCGCTCACCTGAGCTCCAGCTAGACATGGAATCAAGTGTTCGGCCCTCTGTGGGGCCGCCTTGATAGACAGTCTTTATGCTGAGTAGGTTTGGCCTCCTCTCGCTTAAGAGAGTCGTTCTGCTGAGGCCTCCGCTCACCTGAGCTCCAGCTAGACATGGAATCAAGTGTTCGGCCCTCTGTGGGGCTGCCTTGATAGACAGTCTTTATGCTGAGTAGGTTTGGTTAGGCAGTAATATGAGTTTGTAGGCTCTTTCTTTTTAAGCCTCACTAACTGCCTCTGGCGTTGAGTGTAGTCAGGTCTCCTCTCGTTTTGGAGAGTCGTTATGCTGAGACCTCCACTCTTACGAGCCCCCCTACCAGGGTTGAGTGTTGTTAGGCTTCCTCTCGGTTAAGAGAGTCATTCTGCTGAAGCCTCCGCTCTCCAGAGCTCCGCTTAGGCAGTACTATTAGTTTGTAGGTTATTTGGTGAGCCGCGCTAACTGTCTCTAGCACTGAGTGTACTCGGGTCTCCTCTCATTTTAGAGGGTCGTCATGCTGAGATCTAGGAGCTTCTCTACTAGGTTTGAGCGTTGTTAGGTTTCCTCTCGTTTAAGAGAGTCGTCTTGCTGAAGCCTCCGCTCCCCGGAGCTCCGCTTAGGCAGTAATATGAGTTGTAGGCTCTTTCTTTTTGAGCCTCACTAACTGCCTCTGGCGTTGAGTGTAGCTAGGTCTCCTCTCGCTTTAGAGAGTCGTTATGCTGAGACCTCCACTCTTA
>NW_015547665.1:1636181-1638707 GCF_001515605.1 Sinocyclocheilus anshuiensis | reverse complement strand
CCCCTGAGCTCCGTCTTTGGCGGTAATATGAGTTTGTAGGCTCTTTCTTTTTGAGCCTCACTAACTGCCTATGGCATTGAGTAAAGCTAGGTCTCCTCTCGCTTTAGAGAGTCGTTATGCTGAGGCCTTCGCTCACCTGAGCTCCAGCTAGACTTGGAATCAAGTGTTCAGCCCTCTGTGGGGCCGCCTTGATAGACAGTCTTTGTGCTGAGTAGGTTTGGCCTCCTCTCGCTTAAGAGAGTCGTTCTGCAGAGGCCTCCGCTCACCTGAGCTCTGGTTAGACAGTGTAAGCAAGTGTTCAGCCCTCTGTGGGGCTGCCTTGATAGACAGTCTTTATGTTGAGTAGGTATGGCCTCCTCTCGCTTAGAGAGTCGTTCTGCTGAGGCCTCCGCTCACCTGAGCTCTGACTAGACTTGGAATCAAGTGTTCGGCCCTTTTTGTGGGGCCGCTTTGATAAACAATCTTTTCTGGGAGCGTCCTAGGCTTTTTCGCGCTGATGGCCTGCACCCCAGCAGAGTCGGAGCGGAACTCATGTCGGACAACATCTCCAGGATGCTACGCTCCCTAACTGCCTCTGGCGTTGAGTGTAGCTAGGTCTCCTCTCGCTTTAGAGAGTTGTTATGCTGAGACCTCCACTCTTAAGAGTTCCCCTACCAGGATCGAGTGTCGTTAGGCTTCCTCTCGTTTAAGAGGGTCATTCTGCTGAAGCCTCCGCTCTTTAGAGCTCCGTCTTTTGGCAGTAATATGAATTTGTAGGCTTTTTCTTTTTTGAGCCTCACTAACTGCCTCTGGCGTTGAGTGTAGCTAGGTCTCCTCTCGCTTTAGAGAGTCGTTATGCTGAGACCTCCACTCTTAAAAGCCCCTCAACTATGGTTGAGTGTTGTTAGTCTTCCTCTCGTTTAATAGAGTCATTCTGCTGAAGCCCCCACTTTGCATAGCTCCGCTTAGGCAGTATTAATGTGTAGGCTCTTGAGCCTCACTAACTGCCCCTGGCGTTGAGTGTAGCCAGGTCTCCTCTCATTCTAGAGAGTCGTTATGCGGAGACCTCCACTCTTAGAGTTCCGTACTTTGGTGGGTGAGCTAGTCTACGACGCTGGCGAGCTTTGAGCCTGCCTGTAGAGCTTTGTAGCTCGGGTTTGGCCAAAGCGATTTCGCGGGGGCAGGGATGGTGTTCCTTGAGTCTTTGACTTGAGGAATCCAGTTATTTGGGCTGGTCCCTCAGCATGGCAGCGTGGGTATACCGTTCCCCTAGCTCCCTCTAGAGGACGCAGCGTAGAGTTCCCTTTCCATGTAACCATGGTTCCCTGAGAATAGGGAACGAGACGCTGCCTCTCTGTGCCATGCTTCGGGCATTCCTGGTGGCATCTCCTTCAGACAAAGAAGTGGATGACGTATTCCGCAGGTGTTCTTTTATACCCGCAGTCGCTTTATTGTTTGCGTCATAGGCTGCCGCCTGCCAATGTCAAGTTCATTGTCGTTTTTTCATTAATGCTTCAGACACTAGTCACGTTGAAGACGTTCCCCTAGCGCCCTCTAGAGGACGCAGCATCTCGTTCCCTATTCTCAGGGAACCATGGTTACATGCGTAACCTGAGGCGTTTCTTAATAATAACAGATTTGGAGAAATGTAGCATTACATCAGTTGCTGGATCCTCTGCAGTGACTGGGTGCCATCAGAATTAGAGTCCAAACAGCTGATAAAAACATCACAATAATCCACAAGTAATCCACACAATTCCAGCCCATCAATCAACATCTTGTGAAGTGAAATGCTGCATGTTTGTGATAAACAAATCCATCATTTAGCAGTTGCTCTGCTACAATCTGAGTCTTCTATCCATAATATTTCTTTCTCGAGTGAAAAATTACACTTGTAAATGGTGCTTGATCTATGGATATAAGACTCAGATTTTAGCAGAGCAGCTGCTAAATTATTTATTTGTTTATCGCAAACATGCAGCTTTTCACTTCACAAGATGTTAACTGATGGACTAGAGCATTATTGATAAAAGACTATAGATTATTGATTTTAGCAGAAAGAAATTGTTTAAAGTTAAAGTTGGATTTGATTCTTAACTGATGGACTGGAGTGGTGTGGATTACTTGTGGATTATTGCGATGCTTTTATCAGCTGTTTGGACTCTCATTCTGATGGCAGCCATTCACTGCAGAGGATTCACTGGTGAGCAAGTGATGTAATGTTAAATTTCTCAAAATCTTTCCAATGAAGAAACAATCTCATCTTGGATGACCTGAGGGTGAGTAAATGTTTAGCAAATGTTCATTTTTGGGTGAAATATCCCTTTAAAATGCTTTCAAAAAGAAAAGAAAGGTAGATATAAAGTACTGTTCGAAGGTTTGGAGTTTTTTTTTTTTTTTTTATAAAGCAGAGCTTTTATTCAGCAAGGGTAGAACTTAATTGATCAAAAGTGACAATAAAGTCTTAAAATATGAAGTTCTTTTGAACTTTCTATTCATCAAGTAATTCTAAGGGGGTGGGGGGGAGATCATGCTTTCCACAAAAAA
>NW_015547665.1:1629855-1636125 GCF_001515605.1 Sinocyclocheilus anshuiensis | reverse complement strand
ATATATATATATATTATTTCAACATTAATTTACAGTGTATTATACAATGATTTTCAAGGGAGATCAGTGACCTATAAAAAAAAAGGTATTTTTATAGGTTATTTTTAGGCACAGTTTTTCATCTTGTTGTCTTTTGGGTGCTACTGAGATTTTGTTTTTGCATAAAAATATTTTGCTGTTTTGGAATGTCTTGAAGCAGAATATGTGTGTGTGTGTGTGTGTTCTGAAGTAAAACCATTGGAGCTGGTTGCATAATATCCTAATGCACAATTTACAAAAATTCCATTAGATTAAAGTGACAATGCAGAAAAGAAATGTAATTATTGAAAGTGTAAGAATAAAGAAGCTAATGGTACATACATATCTCACATACTGCATTACACACACGTGTAAAGAATTATGTGTGGCCTAAAAGCCAGTACTCTATGTAGTGAGGAATGACATTTTGGGTCCTTTGTAAACACTTATTTGATCATATATATATATATATATATATATATATATATAAAAAAAAAATTTTGATTGAATAAATAAGGCCATGATAAGAGATTTCTCTCAAGAACATTAAAAAATTATCTTTCCGACCCCATAAAGTTTTGTTTAGTTTTTATTCTTCAGAATTTTTGTCAAAGGATTCGCTCCAAATTATATGATTACATTCCAGTAGGATCCAGAGGATTTTTTGAGTAGGCCGGCTTAAAAAGCAGTAACACTGCCAAAAGTTTCCGTATTGACATTATCTGTGAGCAAAGTTGTAAGCTTTAGACATGTACTGTACAGTGTGAAGTCGACATATTGACATAATAAGGATGTTGTCAAAGGTCGAACCAATCGCAAAGTTTTGAGTTGCCACAAATACTCAAACTCATTCAGTTAGAATGTATGCTGCAGAAATTCCCGAAGAGACACATTAAAACTTGATGGCAAGTATGAAAATAATCAATAGCCTAGCTTACCCAGGATTCTCCTGTTAAAACCTTATATTCCTCATCTGTAAACATTGCACTTGGATTGTAGCAAAAACGGATGGGCCGTTTTGAAAGAAATGTTTTCGGTTATTATTGTAATGAAGCTCATGTGTTTTTCCAATGTCTCTGTCAGCAGGTGTTGCAGGGAGCATCCAGTTTGGGGTTTTTTTTTTTTTTTTTTATAAAGCAGAGCTTTTATTCAGCAAGGGTAGAACTTAATTGATCAAAAGTGACAATAAAGTCTTAAAATATGAAGTTCTTTTGAACTTTCTATTCATCAAGTAATTCTAAGGGGGTGGGGGGGAGATCATGCTTTCCACAAAAAAATTTTTGGGTGAACTATCCCTTTAATTTGTGATCGCGTCTTGATCATATATATATATATATATATATATATATATATATAAAAAAGAAACTTTTCTGAGATCCATGAAAGCATTAAAATATAAAGTTAGCACATACACACAAACAAATAGACACAGAGAGAGTGAGAGCAAGAGTGAAAGAATAACTCCTTTATGGGATCTAATATTATTGGTTTATGGTCTCATAACACTTATCTGCAGTGAACACACCTTACTCAGTGTGATCCAAGCCAATTGAGTCTTTATAAGTACATACACCTGGTCCCTATAAAATCTCTTAAACAGAGAACATTCTGCCCGATGTCATGGTTTACAGATACAGTATTAATGTTGATGTTTATTGATGACCTGCTGACCCCTGTTGTCCAAGCATGTACTTTTTGCTTTTGAATGGTGCTGCTTGCTCATTTTTCACCAGTTAGTCTTATTAGTCAAAATACAGTTACCAATAGCCTAACTGTGTTTGTTAATGAACACACCAGCAAATGTGATATACCTGCTAATTACAATATGGCATGTAGAAATGTGTGTGCTTCTTTTTCATACTCATCTTCTGAGGAAAAAAAGATTCCTCTTGAGGAGACTGACATGTAATTCCTGTCGCTAAAGTTGCATCTGAACTTAAAAGCCAGCGAACACCATATAATGTTTGCTGGACGGAAAAAGTTTTCATCAACCCTTATGAGTTATTAATGATGTAAGCAACTGTGGAAAGTGAAGACTGACCAAACTTAGACTTTGATTTAGATTTAGACATGAATGTGTGGTTTCTACAACAATGTTTTAGTCAGAAAACATTGTTACTGCATGCTGCAGATCCAGGTTGAGATATATTTCATTATTATTATTTGTTTATTTTTCCCCAGTGATCTTACTTGTGCTTTTGCATCTTTAACTCTAGAGTTACAAAACTTATTTAAATCTAAATGCACACTGTTTATTTTTGTTTTACTTCAAAATTTCATGTTTAATTGAATGCGTTACTTGTCATTCCTTTGTAATCATTTGTGAAATTTACTAACAATTTCTGAGTGAAAATGTATTTATTTATTTATTTTCAGTTTAAGCACAATTGTGTTTGATAGAATTGAGAGAATAGATACTTGGAAAAACATGTGCATGAACAAACTCACTTGTGTGTGAACTCTTACGTGAACTCTCTGTACATCCTAAGCCGTGAGCCATGTGATCCAGTTATTCACTGCTCTATCTAAGCATGCTTGGAATCTAGGCATGCACTTTAAATAACATCTTTCAAGTGACTGCGGGGAGAGTCAACACTTGTAATAGTCACTCAATAGTGATTCACTTGGAGGAAATTCTCTTCTGATTGCTTTTCAGAAACCTGGAGATTCAAGCTGGTAAACCAAACTCCAAGAGTAGCAGTTTGAGTTTCCTTCTTTTGGAATAATATTGATATATGTTATTTTTTAAGATAAATTGATATTTAAATGATGCCAGATATGTGCTCACATTGAAAGTCAATTGACATGTTTTCAGTACAAGATTTTTTGAAGAAAATGTACCTGGCAAAGGGCAATGTTTTATGCATTATCAGCAGGGTTGACACAGTTAACTAAAACTAAAACCACCAAAAAAAAAAAGAAAAAAGAAAAAAAAAGAAATGTTATCCGAAATAAAATAAAAAATTAAAAAATAATAAACTTATTTTCTTTCAGCTAGTTGGCAAAGCATAATTTCTCATTTTTGTTTATTTTAACTTAAAGTGCTAAATTAATAACAAAATAAACTAAAACTAATGATAGAAACGTATAAAAATATAGACATTTCAAATAATAAAAAATGACAAAACACAAAATTGCTAAAATTTTAAAATGAAGTGAAAAAAAATAAAATCTTATTTAATTAACAAAAACTATAATACAGTAATATAGCAATTATAGTAAAATAACACAGAACCATCTTTCATTCTGCTCTGTTTCTTCTTGTAGGAAACTAACAATCCCAATAAATGTGTTTTTACATACTTTATAAAATCAAGCTACGAAATGACTATCTATGGAAAGACACATATCCGGTGGATTATTTCGTCGGGTAGCAGGTAGGGCTGCATGATAAATCGCATGGGATATTTAACACGCATCTTATCAGTAAAGTAGGTTCTGTAATCAGCGGTAAATCTCCATCACCTGCGGGCTTTCACATTGAGCAGCATTAACTACACAGAGCCGTTGTTCACTGACCAGCTGTGCAAAACCACGTTCATATTCGCGCGATTTTTTGCGCAGCTCGTCAGTGAACAACGGCTCTGTGTAGTTAATGCTGCTCAATGTGAAAGCCCGCAGGTGATGGAGATTTACCGCTGATTACAGAACCGGCTTTCTAACAAGATGCGCATTAAATATAAAAAATAAACGATTTATCGTGCAGCCCTAGTAGCAGGTTTGCTTCACTCAGAACACTAGCTGGCCTACTGTATATGGAAGATCCCTGGACAGGATTATTGACCCATGCGCCTGGGATTTATGCTCCTGTGGTCAAGCTTGGCAAAGGAGAGGCTCTCAATGCGAGATGTGATTACGTTTTGTGACTTGTGTATGGCAGAATTACAGGAATGATGGATCTGGAACATGGGAAGATCTTATTACACTAGCTGCCCTTTACATCATAAAGCAACAGCCCCCCTTCCTCCAAGGTCACCAGCAAGGACAGAGGTTAACGTCTTAACATCTGGCCTTGAAAATCCCCACACTGAAAACAGGAGGATCTACAGCTGAATTAGCATGATTGACAGTTTTATAGGCATGTGGCTTATACACGTGATGTAAATATAGCATCAGTGTTTATGCACTTCATTCATCACACTATCATGCTGTGCTGTGGTTCTATGTGAAGAAATCATAAAATTTAACACTCGTTCCCCAAGGGAGTATCCATTGCTCATTTAGTTTAATTTTAGTGTAGAATGCATGCTGTTAGAGTCAAAGGTTAAGTGTCTTGTCCAAGAATGGCAGTAAATAAAGTGACACATCTAGGGGTTGCACAGACTAGTCGACTAGTCGATTAGTCGAATTTTATGCTCTGCCGTGACGCTTTAAACTTGACATCGACTAGTCGCTGGTCCTATAGAGGGCGCAACAGGATACAAAATCTTTGAAATCCACATTTACGCTCCATTTCCAAACAATTAAAATGACAAATAATGCATACTTTGAAAGCGCTCCACAAGACACGTGTGATTATACCATCTGGATGCTCGAAACTGAACAGGAGAATGCACGTTTTAAATCGCCGCTCTAATCTAATGCGCTGCTGCATTGTACTACACACACATAGGCTACAGACAGTAGCTCGTACGTCACACGCAGATCACGTGCACAGAATCATTCAGTAGCACAAAATGTATTGTCAACACTGTTATGTGATTTCTCAATAATAAAGCTTAGAAACTGAAAAGTTCTAGCATATATGTCTTTGTAACTAAAACCCACAGCTTCACTATTAGTAGACAGATGCTGCCAGGTAGAATTAATTCACACATGCAATCACTCTCTCACTAATGCATTCATATAAATGTAATCTTTACTGTGCTACTTTATCTGTATAGAAATATAGAGAAATATAACGACCCAGAAACAAAAGAACTGATAAAAAAATGAGCTGTTGTATAGGAGCAATAGCCATGTGGGCAGCGCTGTCATATGACATAGCTGTGCACAAGGTGTTACCTCAAGGTTCAGTCTATTTGTTCATTAATTACGTCATCAACAACTAGTCCACGTCGACTCAACTTTCATCACATAAATGTCGACTTTTAAAAATCTGAAGTCGTTCAACACCTAGACTCATCTGATATATAGTTTAGATCAGTGGTGTGCGGTGGTGTTCTGAAATGAGGAGACAAAATCCCTTTTTTTTTCAAATCAAATGTAAATTCCTGTCCCAGTCACATGTTCTTGGTTAAATAAACCTTACTTACACTACCAGAGGGAAAAAAAACAATTCTATTTTATATTTTTACATTAACAATGTAATCAATATTCTGTTTACTAAAGCCATGTATGAATCTCATCAAGTTAGTGTTTTTAAGCATTTTACATTTATTCCAAAATAATAACTCAAGGCACTAACAATTTAAACAATATATTTTATTTGTGAACTTATGTTCAGCTATTCTTTTTAATAGTTAACTTTTAACTATTTTTTCATTATTTGGTTCATCAGTCATCAAAGCTCAGTAAATATTGGTCACAGACACAGATATTTACTTAAAATTTCACCAAGCTGATTATTCACTAAAAACTCCCACAGATCATATTTTCAGGCCATTTTAAGTTTATTTTGATGTAACAAAGTGATTATATCTAAGTGTGTGAGTTATTTACTTTCTTTTTTAATGAGTCTTCCCATTAATGCCATTATATTGTTCATTCAGACTGATTCGCGAATGCAGAACGCATTAACACAAGATTTATCGCATGAACCAATCACAGACGAACATAACCAGTCATTTCCAATCATATCGCGATGGAGGCATTGCCTCCTCTCACTTGACTTTCCCCCATTTATTCTCAATTACCCCCCAGTAAAGTCACGGCACACTATGGTGTCTCTGTTAATAGTCAGTGGGCTCAGGGGAGGCAAGCCTCTGCTGTAACTTTGCCTGTGGGTGTCGCTGTTGGACAGTGTTACTTTATAAAAACGAGTGACTTTTAGACTTTTAAAATCATATTTAGTCATGTTTGCGCTGTTTTATTTTTGTAATATCGATTATTTTCTCATCCAATTTTGAGGAGAGGAGACACTGCCTCCCTTGCCTCCTCGGAGGAAACGCCCCTGGTTGACATATGCTAAATTTGCTTCAAGATGTTAAAAATGTATAATTTACTGTTGAATATTTACAGTAGGCTGTCAAGGAAAAACATGGTTCTTTTAAGGATCAAAAGGGAGCTGTGGTCTGGCTCCTCAGATCGATA
>NW_015547665.1:1624634-1629354 GCF_001515605.1 Sinocyclocheilus anshuiensis | reverse complement strand
GCTTTAAACTTGACATCGACTAGTCGCTGGTCCTATAGAGGGCGCAACAGGATACAAAATCTTTGAAATCCACATTTACGCTCCATTTCCAAACAATTAAAATGACAAATAATGCATACTTTGAAAGCGCTCCACAAGACACGTGTGATTATACCATCTGGATGCTCGAAACTGAACAGGAGAATGCACGTTTTAAATCGCCGCTCTAATCTAATGCGCTGCTGCATTGTACTACACACACATAGGCTACAGACAGTAGCTCGTACGTCACACGCAGATCACGTGCACAGAATCATTCAGTAGCACAAAATGTATTGTCAACACTGTTATGTGATTTCTCAATAATAAAGCTTAGAAACTGAAAAGTTCTAGCATATATGTCTTTGTAACTAAAACCCACAGCTTCACTATTAGTAGACAGATGCTGCCAGGTAGAATTAATTCACACATGCAATCACTCTCTCACTAATGCATTCATATAAATGTAATCTTTACTGTGCTACTTTATCTGTATAGAAATATAGAGAAATATAACGACCCAGAAACAAAAAAAAAATGAAAAAAATGAGCTGTTGTATAGGAGCAATAGCCATGTGGGCAGCGCTGTCATATGACATAGAGGTGTTACCATTTGTTCATTAATTACGTCATCAACAACTAGTCCACGTCGACTCAACTTTCATCACATAAATGTCGACTTTTAAAAATCTGAAGTCGTTCAACACCTAGACTCATCTGATATATAGTTTAGATCAGTGGTGTGCGGTGGTGTTCTGAAATGAGGAGACAAAATCCCTTTTTTTTTCAAATCAAATGTAAATTCCTGTCCCAGTCACATGTTCTTGGTTAAATAAACCTTACTTACACTACCAGAGGGAAAAAAAAACAATTCTATTTTATATTTTTACATTAACAATGTAATCAATATTCTGTTTACTAAAGCCATGTATGAATCTCATCAAGTTAGTGTTTTTAAGCATTTTACATTTATTCCAAAATAATAACTCAAGGCACTAACAATTTAAACAATATATTTTATTTGTGAACTTATGTTCAGCTATTCTTTTTAATAGTTAACTTTTAACTATTTTTTCATTATTTGGTTCATCAGTCATCAAAGCTCAGTAAATATTGGTCACAGACACAGATATTTACTTAAAATTTCACCAAGCTGATTATTCACTAAAAACTCCCACAGATCATATTTTCAGGCCATTTTAAGTTTATTTTGATGTAACAAAGTGATTATATCTAAGTGTGTGAGTTATTTACTTTCTTTTTTAATGAGTCTTCCCATTAATGCCATTATATTGTTCATTCAGACTGATTCGCGAATGCAGAACGCATTAACACAAGATTTATCGCATGAACCAATCACAGACGAACATAACCAGTCATTTCCAATCATATCGCGATGGAGGCATTGTTTCCTCTCATGTGATTTTTTTCCCCCCATTCATCTCAATTACCCCCCACCAAACTCACCGCATGCTTTAGGGGGTCTGTTAAAACTCAATGGGCACAGGGGAGGTGAGAGAGATGCTGACTCCTGCTGTAACTTTACCTGCTGGTGTCACTGTTGGACATTGTTTCTTTAGAAAAACGAGTGATTTATACTATTTTAAAAATGATATTTTGTAATATTGACATTGTTTTAATTTTTTACTACAAATGTTTTGGAGAGACAATATTGAGGAGACACTGCCTCCCTTGCCTACTCAGAGGAAACGCCCCTGGTTTAGATCTATTTTGAAATAAATCTGAAATACACTGCGTTCAAAAGCTTGAGGTTGGTAAGATTTTTTTTAAATGCTTTAGAAAGGGGTCTCACCAAAGCTGCATTTAGTAGAGTATATCTTTATTGTCCACCAAGGTGGAAATTTTTCTTTAGTTCACCAATACATAAAAAGACTAAACAGACAGTTACAAATATCTATCTATCTATCTATCTATCTACATATATATGTATATATATATATATATATATATATATATATTATAGAAATACAGTTCATGCCACTATCAAAATGTATTTGATCAAAAATGACGTAATATTTTGAAATATTACTACAGTTTAAAATCACTCGTGTAGCCAGACCTTCAGACTGACGGCAGAAGGTCTGGGAACCATCGCCATTTTAAATGGCCAAGGCGATATGACTGCCAGGTAAGGCAACCAATCACGTTTGTGTCATGTTTAGGGGCGTGGAAATGTTTCCACAATAACAGAGCTGTGTATAAAACTCTTTGACATTTTAAAAAGTCTAAGCCGCAAACTTTATTTTCTTTATTCATGAACTTTATTCATTTTATTTTATATTATAGGTGTTGTAATCTGCTTATGAGTCCTGCACATTATTACTACATTCAGTTTAACACTGTAACAAATGTACTTTAGAGAGGCTATAAATAATCTTAAAAGTGTAAGTGTAAATGTTTCAGCTTTCTCTCTGAAAGGGGAAAAATGTCAAATCAATGTTGACTTGTATAATTACTAGTGATGTCCGGTTCGCGAACGAATCGTTCTTCTTAGTGAACCGGCTGAACCAGTTCACCAAATCGGACTGAATCTTTTGAAACGGTTCGCGTCTCCAGTAAACATTAATCTACAAATTACTTAAGTTATTAACTTTTTTTACGTGGCTGACACTCCCTCTGAGTCGAAATAAACCAATATCCCGGAGTAATTCATTTACTCAAACATTACACTGACTGAACTGCTGTGAAGAGAGAACTGAAGATGAACACGAGCAGAGCAGCATGTGCGCAGCGAGCCGGATAACGAACGTACACGCCCACTGCTGGAGCGGTTCTCGTTCTCGAGTCAAGAACCGGTTGCATCGGTTTTCGGATCACCAGTACGCTGAACCGAGAACCGTTTCTTTCGGACACGTCCGATTTGAGAACCGATGAGTTGATGATACTGCGCATGCGTGTAATTTTTCAAGAGGACGAAAAGCATGTTATCCAAGTATTTAGTTAAACATCAGAAAGTGTGATAATATAAATTAACTTTTTTTAAAAAGATGAATGTATCTAATCTGTGTACTTTGTTCAGTTGAAGATTCTGTTAGGTTATAGGCCAAAGGGGTTTGTCAGGGAAGTTGGACCATAATTAAGACTCTATGTTTAAGCGATGATTTATGAAATACCTGTATTTCACCAGACGAATCGGTTTTCGGATCACCAGTACACTGAACCGAGAACTGTTTCTTTCGGACGCATCCGATTTGAGAACTGATGTGCTGATGAGACTGCGCATGCGTGATTCAGCGTGAAGCTACGAACAGTACATGATTGCCTACTGACACAGCACGTCTGAACCGAACTGGTTCTTATCGTGATTGGTCAGTTGGGTAAGTTTCATTAGCCAATTAGTGCCTGTTGTGCATACAAAAGGGGGAAGTGTTTGGTTGCTTGGGATGCCTCATCCTTGGTACTGGCCCTTTGTGACATGTGGCACTTTGAATGAGTGTTAGCAGTTGGGTTATCCTCCTGTCTGTCGTGTGCTGGCTGTTGGCCAGTTTTCAGATATGGGCCTGCAAGTAGCTGTAATCCTGCGTGGTGAGCGACCATGTGTATTGCAGCATTGTACTGTTTTCTTGCAGGATTGATTGCACGTCCAGGGGTTTCTAATGATCTTAATTGAAGCCTAACGAACCTCAAGTAACTGACTGCACTTCTGCTCTGCTCTACTCTGTTTTGTTTTGTCTGGAATTCAGCTGGGTCCGTCTGTTATATTTCGTTTTGTATTGTTTGGTGCGTGGATTTAGGTGGGGTGGCCATGGTACCTTGTACTGCGTGTCCACATGGAGTGCGGTGTTTAATATTTCAAAATTTTCACGAGTGTGTGTGTGTCATGGGTATTGAGTGTGGGGTAGAAATCTGAGGGTCTTTGGTGGCCACCTCCCTCTTTATTTTCTCTTATTGTATTGTACTTGTTTTGTAAGTTACTGGTAAAGATGAGTGATGTATTGAGACCTGGTGTGAAGTGTTGTATGTGTTATCAATTGTATGTTAATAAAGTGACTTTTGTTTATTTATTTATTATTATTATTATTATTATTATTATGCTCACCCTGCCTTTGGCAACGAACCTGTGTCCCTTTGTTTAGGGCTGTTATGTCCCGGTGTATTCCGGGTGGCGTAGTCGACTAGGATTTTTCTTATTATTGGTAATATTTAAGCACCTGACCACTTACTGCCACATTGTCAATAAGCTATTGCTTAGATGCTGTAAACGTCAGTATATTTCAGTGTCTATGCAAACATAAGTAACTATGTTTTGTAGAACCCCATTTTACAAAAAATAGATACAAATTCTCATGAGATCATGTTACTAAACTTTAATACTCACTTTAGCAAGGTATGTTCACAACATTATTTCAGATGGAACGTTTGCTTTTTCAGAAATCGATTATTAAAATTAATTTCCAGGATAATTAAATTAGCAGACACAACGTTACTCACCTTAGAAGAATCTTGTTGGCTGTCTGCTGGTGAAGAAAAAAAAAAATCCTCAGTCTGGTTTAACGGATGCTGGGATGAATAGATCCCTCCACTCTGCTTCCACTATTGGAGCGTATGCGGCCCAGGACCTTTGTGGTTATACATATATATATATATATGTGTGTGTGTGTGTGTGTGTGTGTGTAGGGTTAGGGTTATATATATATATATATATATAATGAGAATTTAGCATTTCACCTATAAGTGAGAT
>NW_015547665.1:1622546-1622975 GCF_001515605.1 Sinocyclocheilus anshuiensis | reverse complement strand
CACGCCCACTGCTGGAGCGGTTCTCGTTCTCGAGTCAAGAACCGGTTGCATCGGTTTTCGGATCACCAGTACGCTGAACCGAGAACCGTTTCTTTCGGACACGTCCGATTTGAGAACCGATGAGTTGATGATACTGCGCATGCGTGTAATTTTTCAAGAGGACGAAAAGCATGTTATCCAAGTATTTTCAGAAAGTGCAGAAAGTGTGATAATATAAATTAACTTTTTTTAAAAAGATGAATGTATCTAATCTGTGTAGTTGAAGATGTTGAAGATTCTGTTAGGTTATAGGCCAAAGGGGTTTGTCAGGAAAGTTGGACAATAATTAAGACTCTATGTTTAATAGGAATAAGAGATGATTTATGAAATACCTGTACTGTAATTATAGTTAACGATGACACATTCACAAATTGAGTTTGTAGTAAATAG
>NW_015547665.1:1614916-1622405 GCF_001515605.1 Sinocyclocheilus anshuiensis | reverse complement strand
TGTAGCAGAGTGAGGTATAGACCCAGTATGATTGGCTGGCGTTACCCAAACAGGTGAACCTCAGTGTTTGTACTTTATCATGATCAGTCAGTTGGGTAAGTTTCATGAGCCAATTAGTGCCTGTGTTGTGCATATAAAAGGGGAAAGTGTTTGGTTGCTTGGGATGCATCATCCTTGGTACCGCCCCTTTGTGACATGTGGCGCTTTGAATTAGTGCCAGCAGTTGGGTTATCCTCCGGTCTGTCGTGTGCTGGCTGTTGGCCATTTTTCAGGTTGGTCCCTATTTTAAAAATGCCTTTTTGCCTGTTAAATAGAGAGGCTTATTGCTTTGTTTGTTTTTAGATATGGGCCTGCAAGTAGCTGTAATCCTGCGTGGTGAGCGACCATGTGTATTGCAGCATTGTACCGTTTTCTTGGTAGGTATGGGTAGTTTAAAGTTTGTTTTAAACAAGTTTTTATGCGTAAATTGTTCAATGTCCAGCAGGATTGATTGCACGTCCAGGGGTATGGTTTCTGCGCTGATGACAACTAATTTATTTACTTTATATCTTCAAGACTTAAATCCTTGTATGCACATCACTGCCTGTTAATGTATTTGGGTGTATTTGAACTGGTTCATTGAAACTAACTGTCCGAAAGAACCGGTTCGCGGAAAAGAACCGGACTTCCCATCACTAATAATTACACAATTTTGACCAGTCTCTAGGATGAAAAATGTTCACTTATGAAGTGCCTTGAAAAGTTAAAAGGATGTTGCTAAAATAACCAGCACTAGCTATGTTTTAGTGAACCACAAACTGGCACAATAGAGCTTGACAGAAAATCCAGGAGGCTTTTGTGTTCTCAAATCAAATCGTGTCGCTATGGATCAGAGTTTTAGTTCATGGTTACAGGAGTTCTCGCTAATGCAGAAAGGATTTTACCTGAACCCCCTAACCCACAAATGCAACCTGTTGCTCCGTGACAGCTAACACAACACAAACATTCAGATATGGCTGATGAATATCTCCAGAATATTCTGCTTGGATGAGTGTAAAAGTACCATCTGTAAAAAAAATTGTGTTGACATAAACACAATAATCAAAACATTTTTATTTTGTAGGATTTTTTATTCATTTATTTTTAGGAAAAAAAAAATGTTCTGGTGGTTAGGACCAGCCATGAGTTGAAGTTGGTGTATTGGATATTTTAGTAGTTTTGCTGTAATGCGTTCACTTATTTAAACATTGTAATGTCATGACTTTCCAGTTTGCCCATTTAAACATGCATTGATGAGAGGTTCCCTCAATATGAATCAACAAAACATTGGTCATGTCACAACTATAGACTAAACAGACTAACTGTCTTTTCCATCTTGTATGTTGAAACAGGAGCGTTAAATGCTCTGGGCATTAATTCCCTACCACTTAACAGTTCAACAACACTATTACAGTCATTACATAAAGGTTAAAGGGGTCATATGATGTTGCTAAAAAGAATATTATTTTGTGTATTTGGTGTAATGAAATGTTTATGCGGTTTAGGGTTAAAAAACACATTATCTTTCACATACTGTACATTATTGTTTCTCCTCTATGCCCCGCCTTTCTCAGCGTGAAGTTGATGTATTTCCTCAGCGACCAGCACAGATCAGCTCCAGGCATGACGAAGCGGATATCATCCTCTTTTGGAAGGCCAAACAAAGTAGTTTTCGCAACGAAACACAGCGCCTTCACGACGGCGGCGGCAGCGGCAACAACAATACTACAGCGATAATAAAAGTTACGCCTTCTTTCTTTGCATGAACATGAGCCGTTTTAGGTAGGTGTGGTTGACTCGTAACTTTTATAAAGAATATCTCTTTGGATTTGAGACTTTAGTCTTTGCAACTGTACTTCTTTATGCACCAATAGCTTGTAACACTCCAAAGAGAAAGGAAAAATTTAAATTGCATCATATGTACCCTTTAAGGGTAATTCGCTCTGGTTTTCCATCATGATCATGGTTAGTAAACATATAGCAAACTTTTCTTATGATTATCATGACATAAGAGCTCAAAGATGAGGGAAACCTCCAGAGAGCTAAACTTAAATCATGGTAAGTGATGTCTTTTACTTGCTTGTGACCTCTAAGCTAGGTAAAATATTCATGATACTCATGGTTATGCGGAAAGGATGTCTTTGTCCTTTAGAGTTATAATGACAGACTGTAGGGGTAATGCAATAGTGATATTGGTGGTTATTTGCATGCGCTCTGTGTTGTTTTAGCACCCAACCACCTACAAGGGTTGTGTGATATTCAGTAGCTAACAGGATGCAAAACTGCATTTGAATGTAAGGAAGTGGAATGAAAATGAATTGCAATTCCAAAACAATACAGTATGTTCCAAATTAATATGTATGTGTAAAGTGCCTTGCGAAAGTATTCAAGTATTCATCATTTTTTTCACATTTTATTATGTTGCAGCCTTATGTTAAACTGCTTTAAATTACTTTTTTCCCACGCCAATCTACAATTCTTACACAATTATGACAAAGCATAAAAACAGATTTTAGATCACTTTTCAAATTCATTAAAAATAAAAAGAAACTGAAATAATTACATTGCATAAATATTCTCACCCTTTTCTGTGACACTTGAAATTTAGCTCAGGAGCATTACATTTTCACTGGATGTTCCTGAATGTTGAGATGTTTCTACACTTCATTTGGATTTAACCTGTGGCAAGTTCAGTTGATTGGACAAGATTTGGAAAAGCACACACCTAACCATATGCAGTCTGAAAATCCATATCAGAGTAAAAACCAAGCCATGAGGTCAAAGGAACTGTCTACAGAGCTGAGAGACAGGATTGTGTTGAGACACCCTAGAAGACTACAGTACAAAAAATGTCTGCTGCATTGAAGGCTCACAGGAGCATGTGACCTTTATAATCCTTAATAGAAGACGTTTAAAACAACCAGTACTCTTCCTAGAGTTGATGGCCTCCTGGCCAAACTGAGCAATCGAGGGAGAAGGGCCTTGGCTAGAATGGTGACCAAGAAGCTGATGGTCACTCTAGTTGAGCTCCATGACCAATTTAACATAAGGCTGAAACAAATATTATTTAAACAAATTCAAGCTAAATATGAATATATGAAGAGTTCGTTTGCAAAAACGATAAACGCCACTTTAAAAAGAAATTAGCTGATTGCCGTGCATTATTCTCCACATATAGCACGATCTGAACCCTAAACACGTTTAAAAAAAAAAGCCGGTTCCGTCCACTTTCAAGGCATCGCGAGTTCACGTTTTACTGCAGAAGCCGACAAGTGCCCTTGTTGTTTTTGAATAGAAGCCGATAAGTCCATTTTAGCTAACCAGCGTGCTGTATTCAGGTCAGGTGACAAGGCTACTTTCACTTTGAAAAGAAGTGCTAGCTGAGAGGAGTTTTTTTTTTTAACTCTAAAACATGAAATGTGGAGTTATCTGCTTTTGCCAAAAAAACTACTGTTGGAGTTATCTGCTTTTGCTATAAAACAAACTTTTAATATGTAAAAAAAAACATACTTTCAATGAACTTTAATTTTGTAAATTACCTGTATTTGTTTAATTTATTATTACTTAATCAAAACAACCCAACTGCAGTTTGATTGATATTACTTGGAATGCTGTCCCTGTGTATCTGATTACAAATATGATTGCAAGATGGTAATGGGTGACATTTTGAAATTTATGAAGTAAAAGCTTTCTTTCGTGGACTGGACTGCTAGAGGCCACAAACACCTCTGGCTGTATCGATGTCCAGATTAAGGTGTTGAACCCTCTGTGAACAATATTTTCCCAGGGCCGTGGGAGCTATTTTCCCTGAGCTTATGCACAGTAATGTAGACTCCTCTATATATGCAGTGACACAAAGGGCTGCCGGTGCCTGAAGCAGCTCATCAAGATACAGTAGCTGCTTTAGAGCTGCCTGTCAGCAAAGCAACGTCTTTATCCTCATCTCCCGCCCATTTACAAGGCTTCCTGGGACGTTCATTATGTACTCTGACACAATCGAATGGACAAAGGAACTGACAAGGCCTTTAATATGAACGTAGCAGTGCTTCGGGAAACAATCTTCACACTCCTTGACACAGAGAGCTGAAGATGGAGTTAAAACCCACAGCTTATTGTGGCTGTTTATCTGTCATATAGCTCAGCATGAGGGAGTCATATTTACATTTTTACTGCTAAAACCATAGTTAAATCTCATTGTCATCATTGATTAATGTCTTACAGTATGTAGCTGATTAATTTTTTTCACTAATGTAATATTTAACAGCATGATTCCATTCGATTTGAGCAAAAATTTAACGAATGTATTGAAGGAGAGATGCTAATGTCCCATAATGAAGTAGACAATTTGTATTATTGTGTGCAATAAGCATATTTAGGGCCCGAGCACCGTGGTGCGAGGACCCTCTTATAATGCTTGCCGTTCGCTGTTTTACTAAAGCCACCCCATGGCGGTGAGCCCGGGTGCGAGGGCCCGTTCATCGCTGCTTGCAGCTTTAATTTGTTGTTGCAACATATTTGGCACTATCTAGCCAATTTATTTTACTTGTCCAGTCTTGTTCTTGTGAACTGAAACTAAAACTGTTAACTGTTTTTGGTAACTGAAATAAAGCTTAAATATAAATATAAATATAAAAAAAGACATTTGACTAACTGAAATAAGTTTAAGTCCTAAAATCACTAAAAATTAAATTGAAATAAAAATATATAAATATTAAAAGTTTGAACAAAAAATTTATTTTTTTGCAACCAACTGAAATAAATAATTTTGTCCCAAAAAAACTTAAACTGAAATAAAAATAAATTAAAGCTAAAATTACTAAAACTTTAACCAAAATGAAAATGTAAAAATATAATCTAATTCAGAACATTAATAAATACTAATATGTGATTATAATGCTAAAATAACACTGTCCATAAACAGCTACAGTTGTTTTATTTAGAAATATATATATATATATATATATATATATATCATATGACTTCTATAATGTTTACTTGTTCTATATTTCTTGTGACAGCTCATGATGGCGTAAAAATCTATTAAATTGCTTTAGATGTTAAATGTACGCTGAGCTAATGAGATTTGTAAACATGATGTACTATGTTTGTTTTTGGGCAGGTGAAGTAGTAACATACCCAAATGCATCATCATTCAGCATGTATTCTCAAATCCCCAGGCTGAGGCACAATTTTGGTGGAAAAGAACTAACAGATCCTCTTTCACTACGGAGTCTCCAGCAGCCATTAGCTGTGTACTTCAACACAGCTGTGATTTTTTTTTGGCCTGTATGTCCAACCCCAAGCCCACCTTCATGTCTCGCACTACAAAGCTGCATTAAATGGCCTTACAGTCATGCTCACTTTTCAGTCAGGGAAGAGGCGTCAGAGCTCTAATTGTTGGTACAACCTGGCCGTGGCACCTGGAGTGCAGAAAGGAGGCCAAAGTACTGAGTCTCCATCAGTTGCCATGGTTTTGGAAAGGCAGAAACAGTCTGCCAGTTGAATAAAGTGTTGAACACAGAAACTTGTGCTGTAATTTTAGGAAGACTTTTTTTTATACTAATGCTGCCATATACTCTGGTCAAGCTGTTTTTTAAGTTATTGATAACAGCATAACTTTATTATTGACATAATGACATGTAATTGGATCAGGATGGAAATAAAGATCCACACTGATGTTATTGGTAGCTAGGGAAAATAAATAAATAAAAATGATGTTATTTGAAATAAAGCTGAAATAAAATATAAATATTACATAAAAAAAATCCTGGCAACTAACTGAAAATAAAAAGTTTACGTTTTTTAAGTTTAAGTTACGTTTTAAGTACTATAATTTCTAAAACTGAAGTAATTAATAAAGTATATAAAAGTATCAATACCTAAACCTAATAAAAATGTCAAAAGCACAATGAAATGACTAAAAATTTATTTAAAATTAAAATGAAAACCAAAAATTAAAAAATAAAAGCTCATTTAAAATATTAATGAAGATTACATTGAAAAAATGGTGTATGATTTACTTTAAAACTGTACTTTAAATACTATATATGACATATATTTGCTAAGCTATACTGTTTCTTTCAACATACCTTCTGATGTTCATTCATGTTTATTTTACGCTGTAACTTGTATTAAAGTGGGGGAGACTCGCTCTCCATGCTGCTGGTTGAACTGAGGCACTACAGCGATCTGCCACGTCACATTTAAGAGTATCAAAATTTGTTTCTTATCAGAAGTAAGAGAGCACACAGCTTTTTGCGATTATTGGATGGGAGGCGCTCTACAAATAATGTTTGGTATAGAGAAAAATATGGCAACCCTGCTGAACTACGGGTGATTCATAGGGTCATATAGAGCCTGTATTAATGTTGCTATTTTGTAACTGTTAATGTGTTATTGTCGCATTAATTTTGAAAGCCCTAAATTCAACACAAGAGCTTTTCTTCACACACAGCCTTTTGATTGACAGGATTATAATTGGCCCTGATCATCGGCTGATTTTGAACAATAGATAGTATATAACTGATATATACAGTGGGTACGGAAAGTATTCAGACCCCCATATATATATATATATATATACATATATGTATATATATATACACAAGCACACACATTTATATAAAATATATAAATAAATGGTTAGCACATTTTGACCCTTTATAAAACAATTTTGATATGGGTGTAATTTCTATAATTTTATGTAAAGCAATTTTAACAAGGAATAATGTTTTATAGTGAAACAAACCAACAAACTGTACAAAACATGACAAGTGATTAAATCCACTGCTAATACTTTGTGATGTGTGTGCTACAATTTGTGTGTATCTTTTGGTTGGTCAAACAGCAGTGGTCTCGTCCATTTGTTCAGTGGGAGTGTGTTTAATCCCTCTCTCCCAGAATTCCCTCCTGCAGGTTCCTTTGATTCGGCTCTTTCACGGCTCCACTGAGACCCAGCAGAGATTCTACAGATCTATTGATCTCAGACGGTATTAAGGGCCACACAGTTTGATATACTGAACCATTTACAACCACAAAATCCCTTTTTCACCGTAGACTTTCAATGGATGTTGTCCAGACCTTGTTGTTCAAACCTTTGTCTTTCTCACTGCACTTTTCCAGCGGTTGCTTTTTTTTGCTTATGTCTTGTCAAACAGCATTCAAAAACAGAAATGGAAACCTTTACTGTCACTTTTGATTGAATGCATCCTTTCTGAAGACGAAAACAAACTTGCTGACTAGATAGATAGATAGCACAATTGAATTCATTAGTATTAACAGAAGTAAGTAATTGATTAACATTCAGTTTTTCACAATTGTGAATTGTCTCAAAAGCTCACTCAAATTTACTCTAGATCATCAGATGTGATGTTATGGTGCCATGGAAGCTAGTCGGAGGCAGAGGGAAGCCTGATTTGGAGGGAAAGAACTGTTGAACATGTGTGTGTGTGTGTGTGTGTGTGTGTGAGTG
>NW_015547665.1:1612985-1614707 GCF_001515605.1 Sinocyclocheilus anshuiensis | reverse complement strand
ACATGTGTGTGTGTGTGTGTGTGTGTGTGTGTGTGTGTGTGTGTGTGTCTGTCTGTCTGTCTGTCTGTGTGTGTGTGCCACCAAGTATGATGATAAGTTGGAGATAGATATGGCTTGAGATGGCAGCTCCAATCTTGGTGATGGCTGGAGACAGAGGCTCATATCACGGGTGATGCTGGACATATTGGTCTGGTACTTTGACAGAAATACTCCACACATCACAGCTGAGCACAAATCTATCCATCCATCCAGCAAAGAAAAAAAAAATGAAAAGAGTGAATTTATAGAAGCTTAATTTAACAAACTTATTTTGTCGTAAAACGTCGATAGAGGTGGTAAATCCATAATGTCTTCAGTCAGATGAAGCAATAATCTGTCATTTCACAGAGCTCGATGGATAGTAGGAGGCAAGAAGAACACAGTTGGTACAATGTTTACAGTATGTTTACACGGCGTTTTAAATCATGGCGGGTGAGGGCGTTTTCGTACGCATTTGGCCAATCAATGTCTACTTACGTCACGATTAGTACAGGTTTTGCTGGTTAGACCCTGCTCCAGACATACTTACAAAAACACTGCGACTCACAAGACAAAAAACACGAAAACACCTTTCTGTCGGGAAAGAGAGAAGCCGCAGCGTGTGAACGCGCTGCCATCTTGAGTATGATTGCTGTGGTATGTAGTATGAATACTATAAACAATTAGCAAATTGTTATATATGTTTTCCATACCCAGCATCTACATCTTTGTGGTATGGAAGCCATTTCTGCCTCAGATGAAAAATTAAACATAGATAGATAGATAGATAGATAGATAGACAGACAGACAGACAGACAGACAGACAGATAGATTAAATGTAATTATATACAGTATATATATATATATATATATATATATATATGAATGTATGTATGTACATAAAGATATAAACCTATATTTATAATGAAACATTTTATGTATATATTTAATAGTACTAGTAATAGTAAATAATATTTATTTAATAGTATTTAATTGTATTAGCAATAGTAAATAATATATTTATAATAATATAATTATTTATTAATACATTTTAGCCTCACACTTTCTCACATTCTGGGTCAAAAACAGGCTTCCATAGAATCAATGTGTCTGCCCATTGAATGTGATTTGCTTCAATATAAATGAATATTTAACTATTTGTACCTGTAGCACTGATCTTAATGGAGCAAAAATTGATGTTCGCTGGACAAGAGGCTCTAAAACACATACTGCTGGATCGGGCTTTACTGGGAGTAACTGAGAGCATCATGAGCACGATTTGCAATGGAAAATGCATCTGATGTCCATTGGCTTTCCATTACTGTATTTTTTGTTCTGCCTGGAGGCTCAGATTGAATAATTGAAACAATAATGTATGTGACTAACAGCATTTGAAATATAAAAACACAACAGTACACGGTGTATTTGGTGATAGACCCAGAGTCTACATCTACAGTAGATTATCATTCATAATCGTGTTTCTTGCTGTATTGCATAGTTCTGACTGAGAGTGGTCAGTTAGTTCATTAGGTAATGTTTACTGGTTAGAAGTAGTTTGAGAAGTACAGTAGCTTTAAGGAGCAGAATTACACACATAAACATAAAAAAATATATGAATTTATATTTTACACTTCTGAAGAGTATACTTTTTCAAACATAGTCCCAGAGATATAGATAGATAGATAGATAGATAGATAGATAGAT
>NW_015547665.1:1604351-1611743 GCF_001515605.1 Sinocyclocheilus anshuiensis | reverse complement strand
TTCTGCCTCAGATGAAAAATTAAACATAGATAGATAGATAGATAGATAGATAGACAGACAGACAGACAGACAGACAGACAGATAGATTAAATGTAATTATATACAGTATATATATATATATATATATATATATATATGAATGTATGTATGTACATAAAGATATAAACCTATATTTATAATGAAACATTTTATGTATATATTTAATAGTACTAGTAATAGTAAATAATATTTATTTAATAGTATTTAATTGTATTAGCAATAGTAAATAATATATTTATAATAATATAATTATTTATTAATACATTTTAGCCTCACACTTTCTCACATTCTGGGTCAAAAACAGGCTTCCATAGAATCAATGTGTCTGCCCATTGAATGTGATTTGCTTCAATATAAATGAATATTTAACTATTTGTACCTGTAGCACTGATCTTAATGGAGCAAAAATTGATGTTCGCTGGACAAGAGGCTCTAAAACACATACTGCTGGATCGGGCTTTACTGGGAGTAACTGAGAGCATCATGAGCACGATTTGCAATGGAAAATGCATCTGATGTCCATTGGCTTTCCATTACTGTATTTTTTGTTCTGCCTGGAGGCTCAGATTGAATAATTGAAACAATAATGTATGTGACTAACAGCATTTGAAATATAAAAACACAACAGTACACGGTGTATTTGGTGATAGACCCAGAGTCTACATCTACAGTAGATTATCATTCATAATCGTGTTTCTTGCTGTATTGCATAGTTCTGACTGAGAGTGGTCAGTTAGTTCATTAGGTAATGTTTACTGGTTAGAAGTAGTTTGAGAAGTACAGTAGCTTTAAGGAGCAGAATTACACACATAAACATAAAAAAATATATGAATTTATATTTTACACTTCTGAAGAGTATACTTTTTCAAACATAGTCCCAGAGATATAGATAGATAGATAGATAGATAGATAGATAGATAGATAGATGGATAGTTTGTTTGCTTCCTCTCTCGACTCTGAAGATGTTTTGAACTGTAGCAGACAGCCTTGCAGTGGGAGCTCTCGGACTCGATCAACCTCAAATCGTGGAGAATGAAAAGAAAGTGAAAATAGTGATGTGCAGTGAATCACTAGTGAATTGCATGGAGAGAAAACGATTCCGCAGGAATTCCGCACATTTAATATACTTTCATTAATTAACTATATTATTATTATTATTATTATTATTATTATAGTTTTTATGAATGTGCAACAAATGGTTGCACTATTTGTTCATAACAGATGGTCAGTGTTTTTAATAATAATTAAAATAAACCAATGACTTATGAGTTTGACATTGAAACCTGAACTTCTTAAATGGATTCATTAAAAGCACTAGACTAATTAATAGGGTCCTTAATAGGGTTAATTTGTGAATCAGGTTAAAATAGCCGCATTGTATATTATTTATTTTTTTTTTTTACTTTTTTTAAACAGTTTTCACAATTATGTAGTTATAAAATACATGTGTTGTACAAATATAGGTAGAAATCTAGGACAAGGTATTCCCATCTCTCTTTCTTTAGTAAGGCTTGATGAAAAAAATGTTTTGCTATTCTAACCCTTACTAAAGTTAAAGTCATAACTCTGAAAGTTAAAAACAGACAGACACTCTGGGTATGTGGAGGGGTCAGTATAGGTTGGGCACAGTGTTTGTGAGGGGTTATTAATAGGAGGAAGAGCAGAGGAGGATAAGGGCAGAAAATCTCTCACTACTGGGTTATGTATATCAGTGACACCCTTGCAGACCACAAGCCCCTTCACCCACCCACCGCCCGGCTGCCAGTGAGCCATCTCTGGCACTCAGGAATTCTGATACTGGCAAAGCACACAAGCATGTCGGGCAGCTTTGTGTAAGCACAGATATGTTCATATGATGATGGGCTAACAGCTCGTGGCTGTGTTTTCAATTCAGATAACTGGTTGTGCATTCAAATATATTTTTTTGTCTGGAGTGTGGTTTGGAATACTTCATCTGTAGTTATGATGTTCCTTTCTGAGTTCATTTGGACTTTACAGAAAGTGCAAAAGTGCATAATTTTCATGGGAAAATAATGGAAAAAAAGTGATCCTAAAAACGCCTCAGGATTCGTATGTAACCATGGTTACCTAAAGAGAATGAGACGCTGTGTCGGAACGCTTTGAGAACGCCTCTGCATGACCACATTCTGAAGCACGTGTGGAATCAGTCCAATGGAGAAGCTAGACATCACAAGCGGAGTGATGTGAGCAACCAGGAAGCTTAAAAGTGCAATGCCTGAGAATGCCCACTGCACCACACTAACAAGTCCCTGTCTGGTGTGCATCAAGAAGATGGGAGGGAGAAACTGACAGTGCCTATCCTCTTGAGCAAGGATATAGTGAGGAGGAAGACCGTCTTCAAGGTGAGGAACTTATCTGGAACCTCCTCAGTGGGTTCAAAGGTGTTGCACAAGCCTTCCAAAACCACCTCCAGGTCCCATGAGGGAACCTTGGTGCACTGTGCTGGCCTCAACCTCAAAGTGGCACAGAGGAAATTAGTAATGAGTGGGTTTCTTCCCAATGACTGACCACCCAGAGAGGTGTGGTAAGCAGCTATGGCCGCCACGTACACCTTCAGAGTGGAGGGAGATAACCCTGCAGAGAAACACTCCTGCAGAAACCACAAAACTGTACCATTTCAAAAGTTTCCACTTCAGGGCGTACTGTTTCCTCGTGGCAGGAGCTCTGGACTGGAGTATGGTCTCAACAACCTCAGTTGAGAAATTGGATGTTAAGCTTCCATAACTCCAGGCGGGGTGAAGGATGGAGCCACCCGCCTGAGAGAGGAGGTCCCTCCTGATCGGAATCTCTAAGGGAGAGCTGTCGAGAAGGGACACAAGGTCAGAGAACCATACTCGGGCCAGCCAGAAAAGGACTACTAGTAGAAGACGGACCCTGTCCCGGTGTACTCTCTCCAGAACTCCCGAGAGCAGAGCGATCGGGGGAAAAGCATACAGATGTAGCCACGGCCACGTCTGCACCATGGCATCCAGCCCAAATGGAGCTGGATGCATGAGGGAGAACCAGACCTCGGAAAGGAGCCTCTTAACAGAATGTCTGCTCCCTGATTCAGGTGTCCAGGGATGTAAACTGCTCTGAGTGAGAGGAGTTTTCCCTGAGCTGACAGGAGGATCTGGTGTGCCAAATTGTATAGTGGGCACAAGCGCAGACCCACTGCCAGTTGATGTAGGAGACCACCGATGTGTTGTCTGTGCAGATAAGCACATGATGGCCCCTCAGGTCTGGAAGGAAATGTCTCAATGCATGAAACACGGCCAGCATCTCCAGGCAATGTATGTGCCATATGACATGGTGGCCTTCCTACAGACCCTGGGCAGAGAAGCTACTCATGACTGCTCCCCAGCCCGCGAGGGAGGCGTCCGTCATTAGTGTTACACAACGACAAGGAGCTCCCAACACCGGGCCTTGAGACAGGAACCAATGAACCTTCGTTCCGACGCAGCTCAAGATCCCTGAGGAGGAACTTTGTTTGTTTCATTTTATTTAATTAATTTCTTCGCTCGCTTGTATGTTCATTCGTTAATTTTAGAGTGACATATTTCTTTCACCCATATGAAACATTTGAGAAAACTTTACCTAGCTCAAATGCTAATACAAATTTATTTATTAGCTCATTACCTAAATGAATAGTGTTTAGATTAAGATTAATTAAGAATAGTAAAACGTGTAGCTAAGCTCTATATTTCTGTGTATGTTCGTTATATCTAACTGGGACTCATGAAAACAAAACTGCAGAACCACAGCCGTACTACCTGATTTAGCAATACCCACCATGTGTTACAAGTATCTGTTTAAAATAGACTTAGATGAGTTGAGTAAACAGTTATGGTAAATAGTGTCATTCCAGTTTAATGCCACAGCTGCATCTCTGTATTTGTATTTAGTCTAATGAAGCAGTTTAAGAAGACTTAGCTTTAATCATGCATGGTGTCTTAATATGAACAAATTGATTATTTGCATAAACACAGTTTTTCTACCCACAGAGAATTCACTGATTTGAATTTAAGCCTATTTAGAGACCAACCAATGGATTTTAAATCCTAAAAGAGAAGAGAACCAGACAAGTTTCCAGAAAATCATTTGAATCTTTCGATTAGTTCAAAATGACTGATTCATTAAGCAATGAAGCAGGTGATTTTATGAATGTAATTGAATCATTCGCTCGGCCTATAGTTTCAAAATGCAGATTCATTCAGGAACCAAACAGCATTGTGTTTCTCGCAGACATGCAACTCGTCTGCTCTGGATTTATTTCAAAGGCAGTGCTTATTTGCATTAAGTGCAAATAGCAATAGATTCTACTTACACTAAGTGTAAATAGCATATTTTCTTTGCGACAGATGCTACTAACACTAAGTACAAACAGCCATATATTATATTTACACTATGCAAAAATAGCAGTATTTTGTTAGCAATATGCTATTTACATTGTGCAAATAACGATAGATTCTATTTACACTATGTAAAAAGTATTATTTTCTTAGCAATAAGTGCAATAGAAGATGCTATATTTTTAATTACTGCAAATAGTGGCAGATATGTGCACCTCATAGTTTTAGTACATTATAAAACAGAATGCAATAATAGCATTGAGTGTACATTTTTTTATTTATTTATTCAAATTATTAATGGATGCCGCCTGGGACAATAAAGCCCCCTCTTCACCTAACCCTACTGCTATACCTGGTGAATACTTTATTATTAAATACCCGTGAGGCACTTTATTTCCCCTTTTTATTGAAAATAAATTCCTTTCCGATCTGATATGTGATGGACAAATGGAGACGAACGTGAGTTGAACGAGTTCAGCAAAAGATGGATTTGACCGTTGATTGCGTCAGAAGTTGTTATCACGGGTATTACTCCCTACACCTCGGGAACTGGTGTTGCAAATGCGTCTTTTTTAACCCTTTAACTTTCACCCCTAAAAGGAGCTAATGAAAAAATTATTTAACTTAAAATTCTTATTAGTAGACATCTAATAAATAGCCCCAAGCACTTTTTTTTTTAATGTATGTTTTATATAAAACTCTACCATACGGTTGAGCTGTCAGTCCATGGTAAATCTTGATTTAAATTAAGATAACTATTTATTTAGTTATTTTCCAATAATAAACATTCCTTTAACTTTATTAGTATCTTGGATACATTTCATAACCTTCAGGGTCCACAAAGATAAAAAATTATATTTAAGCATCTCTATAATATATATAGACATATGGCAATATATATGTTATATGATGTCCTTTACAGACATATCAACCGTACGGTCACGCATGATTTTGGATAATTATGGTAAATAAACATTTTTGCATTTCTCATATATTTTGCTATATTTCTGTTCTTTACCATCTACCCTATTCACAACAACATTATGGTTTCATCCCTACTTCCTTGATTGCTTGTTTGACCCTATTATCTGATGACTGACCAGCACCGTTTTCCCTTCTGTGTGACTGACTGAAGTTTGTAAACTGCTGCTGTCACTTGAAAACTGGAAATTCCCAAACCCCCCATAGCAACAGCAGGCACAGAGATGGGGCAATACAGCTGTCGAAAGATTGCTCTCTCATCTCTTCCTTTTGATAGATGTATTCCCTAACAAATTAAAATCAACCGTACGGTAGAGATATCAGTTAAAGGGGTAATGATATCTATTTTGCAACCAGACACTGGAGGGTACATTTTCTCTAAATAGCCTCTGCCAACAAGGTGGGCTATTTGCACTTAATAGACACTCCATATTTGGAACTATTTTTGTTGGCGATATAGAGCAAATCAGAAATACTGTTCTTTAATGTAAGTCACTTAATGTTAACTTCTTGTTTTTGAATTGCATCTATCAGTATCACATTTGCAGTCATGCTAACATTTGGGAAAACAGCACTCTTCTTCCTCGATTTATATTGCTTAATTATACCATATGTTATAATATATAGAAAAACAAGATCTCATACAGACAAACCTCACTGGCCCTGCGTGAGAAAATGTCCATGTGTCGTGAGAACATTGTTTTCAAAAATTAAGAACAACTTACTATAAGATGCTTTTTCAAGGTTAGATGTTCCTTTAAAGCCGAGAGAATATTTGTTGCAGGAAAAAAAATTACACTGCACTGTGATGTTACGTCCTTTTACACATTTGTAAGTAAAATTGACTTTGTATTTCCATGACAAAAACCCATTACATACTTGGCTTTCTGATATTCTCATGTATTTTTATGAGTCCTGACTAGCGTCTGCAGTCTGCCGGTTGCTAATTGAACAGGCTGCACGCGTTTTTTTTTTTTTTAAAGAGTCAGAGTCAAAGATTTACCAGTTGCCTCATTGGTTAAAAAATTCCAAACATTTTACATTGAATTTAAATGTCATTTATTTCATTTAATATTAAAGTAATCACTTTGGTAATTTAAAATACTTTTCGGATATAACTGAATTGATTACCACCCATTTAAAATGTAAAATGTATACTGAAATACAGTTACTCATACTTTGTATTTTAAAGGGGTCATGAACTGAGAAATCAAAATTTCCTTGATATTTTGACATATAAGCGGTCATTGTACTATAAAAAACATCCTGTAAGTTTCAGAACTCAAAACTTTCTCATTAGTCTAAATACAGCTTATATAGAAGCCAATCTGCCAAAACGTCAGGTTGATGAATGTGTCACTTTATGATGTAATAGTGTGGCTAAACCTCGCCTCCGCAGAAGAAGATCAACGCCTGCTTCTACATCACTGCCTGTTTAGCCCCTCCCACCGTTTCGCGCATGTAGTGTAAATAATGAGAGGCAAACACAGGTCTACGCAGAAGCCAAATGATAAAGATGACTCCGAAGGCAACAAGGCACTGTGTGGTGCCACATCAGTAAGAACTTGGTCCTTTGTTCACTTCAGTTTACCGAGGATTCGTTTACAAGCAAGGCACAATTCGATGCAGGATCAGGACAGAACATAGCCTATTACTTTATGATGTTTTTTGATGTAAAAATATTGATAACATTATAAGTGGACCATAGAGAACAGTACAAAAAAAACAAAAACAACAAGGGCAGTTCATGAACCCTTTGTAAGGTCAAAAATTATCAAAGACTTCTGCTTTCCTGTCCCAAACCTATCTTCAGTAACAAAAGGGCCATTTGGCATTCCTGAAGGCACAGAAGGGCTGATATCGATCAAGGCCTGTAGGCCAACATGTGTATACATCGGGGGTCTGCTAATTGTCACACCTTTTGCCCAATGGGTGAAGTTGTAATCTGCTGATTGGTCAGTTTGAATGTCTCACATTTGGTTTTTAGTCACATGGTCAAGGAAGGGATAAAAGAAGATTG
>NW_015547665.1:1592269-1604234 GCF_001515605.1 Sinocyclocheilus anshuiensis | reverse complement strand
GGCAATCCTACAGCCTGAACCACTGTAGGGAAACCACCCTTACACCTTTAAATACATAACAACATTGCATGTATTTAGTTTTATATTTATATATATCGCCGCCTTGGAATTAAAGGTTCTGTCTGACATTTTTGTCAAAATTGAGTTATTCACATATTCTTATTCTGTGACAACTTACATTATGTGTAGCGCTTCGAATGCACACAAGAGGACCAATCAGTATCAGCTTTCTTTGTCATGTCGCCGGACGGCTCAGTGACAGGAAAAATTAATTGTGAAATATTTTAATATATGTATTGTATTGTATTGCATTTATTTATTTAACTTCAGGTCCAATTAAGTAATCATAAAAAAAGCTTATGTATTTTTTTCTGCTGGCACCCATTGGTACTGTGAATTTGTTAGCACAAACTCCAAAGTAAAGATCAATGGACTATTAATGAGATACTTCAGCATTATTGAGGAGATATGAAACACTGTCGGAGGAATGAGGCCTTTGGGACTTGTACTCTGGGAACCAAAAGGTGACTGCCACATCTTCTGAAGATTTATTTACACACTGAACGGCTGCCAGCTTCTGTTGCCCCGGCAATATTTTTTTTTACAAGGACCCGTTTGGCTGCAGCTCCTCGTAACTCAAGCTCAGTCTATCAAATCAATAAGCAGCATGTTTGAATGTGATTTAGAGAGGTAATTAGAGCTGTTAATTGTTTTCATTACTCAGACTAGCTGATGGCTGTCTGAGGAGTTCTCAGAAAGGGCTTTGTGTCTGTCTTCAGGACAGGGAGGCACTAGTAGGTGTTAGACAGGGCTATTTTTGTACATTTTAAGAGGGTGTTGGTGGTGGTCTTGCTAGTTGGGTGACAGTGACTGATGTACTCTTCTCTTGACATCAACCACTCAACAAAACTGATATCAAAGCAAATTAAAGGATGCTGTATGAGCTTCTTTTATTTTTCCATACAATGAAAGCGTATAATAACCAGAGGCTCTCAAGCTCTTGCTTGCTTCTTGTCATAAAGAGTGATAGGATTTGTTCTGTGAGTCTGACTGCATTGTATAACCCTGCAGGATCTGTGGAAGTTATATGTAGAGGGTCTGAGAATGGCCAGCAGTGATCCTCATGGTGACCCTATTCACTGTGACAAAGCTCTCGAGAGGGATTCAGTGGCCACGTCACAGCCAATGGCATCTTTTCATGCTCTGATGCCTTGAGTGGGACAAATGAGGGTGACATTAACCCCAACTAATGCCAAAGCTTCTTTTAGACGAAGTGTCAGGTCTGAATCTTAGCAATTCAGAGTTCATAACTGCTCTAGTTTTTCTCTGATTGCCAATTCGCCTCTCAACCCTTTTCCAATGTTAAGAGGAAGCTACTTTGAAACAGCAAATTGAGAAGCTTAAAGCTACTAATAAGTGAATGCAGTTCAACCACAGTTATGACATTTTGGGGAGAGAAAAAAAAGGAATTAATTCAGCACATACACACAAAATAATATGTCTGCTAGTTATTATTAAATTAAACTATCAGAAAATTTCCCAAAGTAAACTACTTGTGTGTGTGTGTGTGTGTATAGTAAGTGTATGTGTAGTGTTTTGTTGAGATTTAGCCAGTGATATGGTGTGAGTTTGTGTAATGTCAGTGGTATATAATCATGTAAAATGCTTAATAATACACTTTATAATTTTATAAAATAATAAATTGATTTATTTAACTGTTGAAAATATATTAACCAGTGTATTCAAGTAAATATTATGTTGTGAAATTATACTATTACAGAATGTAATAAATGATAATATTTTATTTATATTATTAAATAATATTTATATTATTTTATTTTCTATTGCCACAAGGAAGATTTTTTTTTCTCTGACAGATGAAAATTAGCAAATGTACTTAAATATTATATTTGGTTGTGAAATATAATATTACAGTTAAAAAAAAATGCTTACAGTACAGTTTTTGACACTATGGCTCCATTTCTCAAAACCCTTCACACAAAACCACAAAACACACACACAACATGCAAATGTCACATATCTTGTGTATACGGTGCACAATATGGTATTATCACGATATTATCACAATATATACAACAAAACAGGAACACAAGTCTGACATTACCTCCCCCTAAAGGCGCATCCTCGCATCACTAAACTTCCAGAGGGGTAGGGGGTGGTCGCCCTGGAGGCGGTACCGGCTCCGGGAACCATGGCAGAGCAGGCAGTTCGGGGAGACATGGTGGGATGGCCTCCGTGGCCTTGGCCTCGGAACTCAGCCCGGCCCCTACGGCCGGAGACGTATAGCCCTCCCTATAAAAATTTTCTTGGGGAAGACTCCGGATCCCCTGACTGGAACTGGCTCTGGGCTGGGCTCAGAAGTCCACTCCGGGCTGCATTTGGGAACAGAAGCCCTCTCTGGGCTAAACTCAGGAACAGAAGCCCACTTTGGGCCTGACATGGGAACAGGAGCCCTCCCTGGGCTTGACTCGGGATCTGAGGAGCTCCCTGGGCCAGACGTGGGAACAATAGCCCTCTCTGGGCCGGATGTGGGGACAGGAGCCCTCTCTGGGCTTGACGTGGGAACAGGAGCCCTCTCTGGGCTTGACTTGGGATGTGAGGCTCTCCCTGGGCCAGACGTGGGTACAACAGCCCTCTATGGCCCGGACATGGGGACAGTCGCTATCTTAGGACCTGAGAGTGGAGCGGCCGGCGGGCTTGGGAGTGGAACGGCGCCTGTTTTAGGGCTGAGGACTGAGAAGGAGCTCAGAACTGGAGACAGGAAAATGGATGTGGATTTGAGCGCTGACCAGCCCAACTGGTATGTGGGGTCTGCCCTGTTCGAAGTCCGTCTTCGAGCTCGGGGGTACATGGGAGGTGAAGGGTGGTCGGAACCATTTGTTAGGCATGTGGAGGGTCCTGGCGTGGAGTGAGCTGGAGAGGCACAGTGTGTCTCAGAGGGGGCTGGATGAGGATGATTCAAATTTTCCTTTATTTCTTCTACCTCAAAATTAGAACCATTTAAATTAAGGATAAGATTAATTAACTCGACCAAGGGAAATTCACACGTAGGGAGATCACAACGGATCGTATCCTCACCCAGACCCATCAGAATGCAGACACCGAGAACAGCATCGTGCCAGCTCACCTGATAAGACAACTCAAGGAATTCCTCCACATACCTCTCCAATGACCGACCACTCTGCCACAGACTCCACAACTGGTCCTCAGCCCTCTATCATCTTTGTTTGGTCCAGTGTTCTGTCAGGATGTCTACTGTGAGGAACGAGGAACGTGGAGACGTAGGAGTAATCTCAAATAACAGTCTTTAATAAACATCCAAGGGGAAACACAGGCAGGCAGGAGACACACTAAAAGTATTACTAAAAGAAATATGCGCACAGATTATATTATGGGTCGGTTCTAGACTGATCTGTTAATATTAGTTGGCTATTGTCAGGGTGTCTGCTGTGCAGGAGCGAAGGAATGCGGAGACGAGGGATAATCTCAAAATAACAGTCTTTAATAAACATCCAAGGGGAAACACAGGCAGGCAGGAGACACACTAAAAGTATTACTAAAAGAAATATGCGCAAATTTTTGGTTCATTTGTAAAGTACAAAAATTAAACTATATTTAAATGCATAAAATAACTCATTTTACATTCTGGCATTTATGTGCTGTTGACTTCCACCCTTTTTCATATTATTGCAGAAGGGGATTCAAAAGATAACTCTTTTTTTTTTATTTTCCTTTGTACAGAGCTCGATTTAGGTTTGACAAAACTCTCATCCATGAGTAGGCCTGTGCAATGATGGAGAACAAGATTTTGGGGGTGTTGAGAGCATAACCAAGCTGACTGAGCAATAAAGCTATAGTGAGCCCTTTTATGAAAATACCTGGAGGTAATACAAAAATAATACAACAATTGTCATATTCACTCGGTATCTAATTCACAACTATCTCAATTACAATTAAGTACAAATTAATTGTATTCAGTTGTTTTTTAGGCACTAAAACAGTCCAATACTATAAATACATTTTTATATTGAAATAATAAGATTTATGTGCCACCCCAGACTGGTTGCTGGCCCCTTCCTGGCCACCCCTATGAAAACATCCTGGCTCCGCCACTGCCTAAAGCCCCGTTCACACTACAAGCGACAAAGCGACACGATCCCATTCATTTCAATGTAGAGCAAGCGCGACAGCAGCCGTTGGCGATGGATGAGGCGTGTCCAGTGATGCAACAAATTTCAGAATCCTTCAACTTTATGCAAATGAAGAGCAACTTTCGGGAGAGACAGCCAATAGGAAAGAAGACGGCAGAGCTCATGTGATCATTCTCCTCTCAGCCGTAGATAAACATATGCAATGGAAAAAAGTAGGCTCTGTTTCTCATTCATTTTTGTTTGTATGTACGGATTTAATTCATATTTGTATATTATTTAGTCTTTTGCCTCCAAAATGTTTGTATTTAGCGGCAAGAAACCGGATTCGCTGTCAAGGCAACCAGTAGTGAGAACGCCCACTAGCAACCTCGACAAAGTCACTGCTAGTGTGAATGCAGCTTAAGAGGGCCAAGTGATTAATATCAGTTCATTTCTGAGTATCTCTATTGCTGAAAAAAAAACACACGTTTGTGAATGGGCGTTTGATTTACATTTGAGAGAAACTGAGAAGATTGTAAACAAGGATACAACTAGCTACCTTTCGTAGCTAAAAATTGCCGTTTTGAATTCAAAATAGGCCATCTGTGTGGTTCAAGTAGATCTGATTAGTTGAAAACTCTTGCTACTTCATACTTTAATACAAAACAATGCTGAACTTTGACAATAAAGAGATTTTTAAATGCTATAATAGTGATTTTATAATGTCTAAATATAAATGCATTAGCAAAACGTGAAAATAACTACATTCCAGAGTGGAAATGGTAAATGAGACAATAAACGATCCTCTGCTGCCATCTAGTGGTCATAGTGGGAATCATGACATTCATTTTAATATAATTTGTTTTTATACCAGGTAAAATCTTGGCAAAAATCTTCCACTTAGCATGGCAAATTTTCGATGAATTATCTCTATACGTAAAAATGAAAAAAAAAAATGCAGATGTTCTTTAAAGTACATTTTACTTATGGTGTTCTCATTTTATATAAAAATGTGCAAAAATATGAATAACTTTGAGGCAAATGAATAATATATATATTGAATTGACACATTAAAATTACCCAACTAGTGAGCAATATTACATGTGTTTGAAAATAAAAATGAATAAAAAAATGTGTTCTACTGTCTGGGGTCTGCCATCAGGAGTTAAAGGGGATGTAATGTGACACACTTTTCTTTATTATTATTATTTTTGTTACTTTTCACTTTTTTCCCTATGGTATTGAAAATGGGGGAAGGGGGTTCAAACCTTTGTCACTTTTTACACTCCTGATGAGTTTGTATCCTTCCATGCACAAGCTAGTTAATGGCCTTTTTGTCATTGACTTACAGAAAGTTTTCTGCTGGAGTTAGCGTTAGAGACTACTAGAATACTGGGGGGCGCAGACACTGATCTTGCATACCCCTCGGCAAATGTGCAGTTGTGCCCCTGGACGAGACACACATGAATCAAATGAACATAATCAAACAAGGGAGAAACTGGGTCATGGGGAGCGCATGGGGACAGAAACACAACAAAACAGGAACACAAGTCTGACAGATATTGGACAAAGTTGAAAAAGAGTGTTGTCATAACAGGTTTAATAACGTTTTTTAATATAACAAAAAGAACTGGACATTTAAATACTTTAAATACTAAAATGTATAAAGTAAACAAATGTTTCAAACAGATTAAAGTGCAAAATAATTATAAAGAACAATAGGTAACAGTTTACAATAATGTCTCATTAGTTAACCTTAGTTAATGCATTAACATTAACAATGAGCAATAACTACATTTGTTGCGGAAGTTATTATTCTTACAGCTGTTAGTTCATGTTAGCATGGGTCCATTAAATAGTACTGTTACAACTTTTGATTTTAATAACATGTTATTAAATGTTGAAATTAACTTAATAAATGCTTTAGAATAATTTTTAATTGACCGTTTATTTTAACTAATGCATTAGCTAATGTTAAATAATGGAGCCTTAATGTGTGACCGAACAATAAAGAATCAGAACATTTTCAAACAATATCAAGGGCATGTTGCAGTCCATATTAAATTGTAAAAAAGTTTGAAAATAAATAGCCTATTAAGTCTAAGACTTTAATGATTCAGGGCTGCTATGAACACCACTGTGAATACAAAAATCTGAATGGATGTTTAAAACATTTAAATCCTGTTCAGAAACAGAAAGTAGCGCAGCTGCTTTGGTTACGGGGTTACCAGGGTAAAGGCGGCATTTCTGCTATTCCATCAGCGCCATCTGCTGTCAGAGAGTGAATGTGCATTTTCATTCAGCGTGTCTCCTTCATTCGTTCTGCCATGCGCTTCTCATCCGCTGTTGGGCTTGTTTACATCAGAGTGCACGTGTCTTTGACGCAGCATACAGCAGTGTTGTGCATTGTACCCAGTTGATGGCAGAAGTATTATTTATATGAATATATATATATATATATATATATATATATATATATATATATTCCCTGTATTTTGAAGTGCCCACAATAACAATATCGTGCATGTTCATTATCGTGATGTATTGTATTACCGAATACGATTCCAGTGTTTCCCAAATGAAACAAAAGTTTTAGTTTTGTGTGCTTTTGTGTTAGTTTTGAATGATGTGTGTAATGTAGAAACTTTGCGAAAAGTTTTTTTTACAATGGCAAACTGAGTTTAAAGTACGTAATGTGCTTGTAGTTTTGCAGACCTGGTCTAAAGATTAGGTATATGAGTGAATGGTTTCACGGAGTGGGCCTCAAGTACCGCTTTTAGTGTCTAAGCAATGTTTAAAAAAAACTGTATTTTGCATTGCTACAAATAAGATGTAAACTTTACAGAAACCACATTTAAATCAATTAGTATTTTGTTTTTTTTACTGACATGAAAATTTATCAGCAGCTGTATTTAAGTAAATATTATATTATGTTGTTAAATTATTATACATTTTAAATCAGAGTTCCCAATACTTTAGAGCGCTAAATGAGAGTGTCACAGCTCAGGACAGTCAGTGAAGTCTGTAGTCTGTGCTGGTTGTTATAGTTCCACTGATTGCATGTTAACTGTCGGCTCTAAATGAGCACAAAGTTCAGACATGAAAGTCTGATTTAAAGTCTAGTCTAAGAACATGATGTTTCTTTACTTTGACTAGATAAACTATGTCAGTTATATGCACTTTGAGCCTCCAGTCCAGTCTTCATTCTGTTTGCTGTTGTTTTGATAGAGGAATACTACTTAATGTCCAGCACAATGATACGTTTCAGTCTACATTGCTTTAACTTGTGTTCACAAAACTAAAGGCAACATTCACATTTATCTACAGTACCAAACTGTCCATTTTATCAAAACACAAACATGCAAACTCTTATCATGTTTAACCCAATGTTCACTGGCTAAGTCCAAATAAAACCCAGTCTCAAAATATATTATGTTCAGCTTCAGATAAATTATTAAATTGCATATTTTTCTTCATACCTAAAGACTTCAGCTGTGGAAGTGATTGCTGAAGTGTGCTTGAATAATTTAAATTTAGGAGTCTCATGGATTTGCCAACTGGACCATGGGCTCGAGAAGAGAAGAGACAGGAGGATAGAAGTCTCGAAGCTGCCACAGACAGAAGAAGAAGAAGAAGAATTCTTACTCAGATATGAGATGACAGAACAGCAAATGTGTTTCTGCTGGAAGCATGCTGGCTATTTTCGAATCTCAGCCAGAATTGTTATGTCTGCATGAGAACTAGAGTCTGAGGATTTTCGTGATATAGTTGTATACAAAATGACTATTTTCACAGTGAACATAAAAAATGCTTTTTGAAAAGGATGATTTCATCCACCATATGTGGTTGCAGGCAGAAATCTGTAACTAAAGCAGACTATGAAGCCAGACAGTCTACTGAATTCTCATATTGTCTCCTATCTAAACAAAATTACCTTCAGCAGCTAACTTAATGATTCTGATAATTCGTATTTTTAAATAGGTGATTTGTCTCAGGAACATTAATATGTGAACAATTATGGTTATTTCAAAACAAATTACTCACTCTTTCATTCAGTTTTGAAAGAAAGGCAAATGTTAACTCATTGGAGAGCCCCTTAAAAAGACAATAGTTAATTGTTGCAATTTGCATGTCTTTGGTAGAAATGCATGAATAAACAGTATAAATGCTCTGCAACGGTGATGCATGTGCACACTTCAAACAATTATTCAGCTTGTTCCATGCGACCACACTTTTTAATTTAAATGCATATGGCATTTAAATGCAATATTTATTTTATTTATTGCACCACTTGCCATTAACTTACCTTGAATGTTTTCTGGCATCTAATGACTATAAATATCTCGAACTGAGCTTGGTTTCCTTTCCTTCTTAACCTCTTGTTATTTTTTGCTGATTATGGAGCCTAGTTCAGCAATAAGACTCACTACAAAGATCCATATTAATCATGTCTGGAGGGCAGCTTTCCTCACGCTTTTGCTAATCACGCTACTTTGAGGATTCATACCGGAGAGACGATAGAAAAGACTTCCTGATTCAGCCGAGGAAATCCATGAAATGGTAAGAGGACAAGGTCACTGATTTTGGAAGATTTGTCCAGGGAGCTCAGGTCTAGCTGCTGCTCTCAAATGAATGCCGTCAGCATAAAATGAAATGCAAAATGACATTGTTCAACTAGATTTTTGCATTTCCTAAAGTGGTGCTTGGCTGTGCAAAACCCATCACAGTGCTATAGTTACAAGATTCCCTTAAGTCAATTGTTTTAACTATAATAATATTATTAAACCTAAAAAAAATAAAAATACAGAAGAATGCAGGCAAAATGTTAGCTTTCAGTTGCCTTTCTTTCTTTCTGCAAGTCACTCGTATGAAGATTGATTGATTGGTTGATTGATTCAAAATAGAGATAACAAATTTCTCTTGATGCACAGAAAATCTGTATGCACATTTTATGCATGTCACCCTTATGAAGATCATTCATTCATTCATTTAATTGAAAGAAAGATCATATATTTCTCTTGATGCACATAGAACATCTTAATGCATATTATTTATGCAAGTCACTCATACGAAGACATTTGTGAAAAGTTACCTTAAAATTAGCATAGCATTCATTCATTCATTCATTCAATGTGGTTGTTTGTATGTCTAAGTAATATTTAAAATGAAAACGTAGTACAATGCAGTTTTTGATTATTTATTTTTATATTTTAGAATATTTATTCAAAGTACCATTGCATTACTTGATATTAGTATTAAATCCTATATCATTAGAGCAATTAAAGAAAATCTGTTTATCTGAGATGTGACATGTCACCTTCTCACTTAATTCATTATGACCTGACATTTTCTCCTGTCTGTTTTCAAAATATTGAATCTCTTAATATGCCCAAGCTTATCTCCATCTGTTCAGTGGCATTACATATGCACTCTCACTGCTGCAGGATATGAACACATGCCGCTTTTCTCTATGTCCGAGGCCTTGCACTTCCATCCACTCTCTTAATGCACACGCACATCGAGGGCACTCTGAGCTCTGTGTCCTTATCCAATGCTCCTCCAACCGGTTTGTTTATTTCCTTGGTGTCTGTGGGGAATGAACCAATGGTTTATAGTTAAGGACAATCTGTTGATGTCCACTTTGAGTTAATGATATGAAGCAACCCTGATGAAAAGAGCATTGCTGGTTGCAAATGAATGTTGTGGTTTGAAAGCTAGTTGGTCTTAACCAGCTTAACCACCAATATTTCTCTTGGTGAACCCATTTCTTCATAAATACCTAGGTGGTTGAGCAACTTTGTTGATCACTTTTTGGTAGTAAATAGCAATGCAGTGCTGGTCCACCAGCTAGAACAGCAAACAAGCAGTACAATAAAAAGCAACATATCTTGATTTATTGTCTTTTGTGAGTTTGATTTTGGATTTTTTTTTTGTGGATTTTGGCAGCTGTGTAACACTCACATTTGCATCCATAATTCCCTGGCAGGCTGTCATGCCACTTTGCGCTGTGGTCCCATCACATTTCGAACAGATGTCAGATATAGTCACTCCTGTGTAGTAATTTGTTTGGAAAAGGGGAGTTAATTATTGCCTGTGTGCTCATCTTATTGGAAATGTCATTTTCTGTAATACCACATTTTTGAGTATCTTTCAAGAATGTAAAGGCGGAGATGGTGTGATATCAAACTCCATGTTAGAAACCCCACGATTGTACGGTGTGAAGGAGAAATTAAGGAAATAGAGGAGGAGAAGGGGAGGCGGAGGGATTCCGGAAGAATTGTCGCTGGGATGCCGCAATGACTGCAGCTTATATACGCTGATTACGCTTATAGCGATGATTGTCAGGATTGAATGATTAGGCTCCTCCCAAACAAAAGTTTGGAACGTCATTATTTCACTCGCATTACTCTTGTACTTATGTTAATCTATCATGTTTACTATGCAAAACCACACAGAAAATGAGTAGAAAGGCTAATTTCACAAACAACTGTATCAAGCTATAATTTTTATGTCAGAGAAGGCAAGAAAATGTTCCTCACATGCACAGTAAGGCCACCAAGAATCACCACCAGCGCCACAATTTTTTTTTTAATTCAGCTTTATTACAAGATGGTAGATTACAAAATCTCAATTGCTAATTCCAACGCTCAGCCAGAGGAAAGATTCAGTTATGTTTGGAAAATGGCTGATTGCAAAGTAAAGATAAAATGTATTTATTATAAGTGCGCATATAATATATAATATGTAGCATTTGAAGACTTATTAACAACAGGATAGTGTCGCATGCTTTAATTACTCTAAATTATACTTGGCAACTATCCCAGAGGACATTTATTTGCTCAGAGGTTGCTCCATCAGGCTCAGGAGACTTCATCTCAGTTATTATTCATTTTAATTCCTCGAGAAAAGTCTGTGACTGTTGCGATCTCCTCAAGACACACATGCAATTACTTGGCATGTTTTCTGAGGAAAATGAGACTTGGGGTAAAAGTCTCAGTTTGTTTTCCATTTAAGGTCACTGCTGGCTATTAAAGGTGGGGTAAGCGATTTCTGGTAGCCAATGTTGACATTTGAAATCACCAAAACAAACACTCCCCTACCCAAAAAGGGTCTCGCCCCTATTTTGATATCTCCGCCCCACACATACGTACGTAACCCAGGCAACGATTAGTTCTGTGAAACAAAGCAAAACCAATGTTACACCGTGTCTACACCGGCCGCGAGTGGTGCGGTGCGACAAAATACTATAGAACTCATTATAATCAGTGATGCTGTCTACACCATAGATATATATATATAGAGATATCTATGGTCTACACTGGATGCGGCGCGGCACGACACGACAAATCCCCGACAAAAAACTGCTGCTGCTTTCTATTTATGACGTATTGACACAAATTTCAAATGATTTTCAACGGTCGCTTTGTCGCGTCCAGTGTACTAGACAGACTTTAGCTGTCAGACACTGTGTTACTCACCTATCGAGAAGAAACAAAGCAACCTCGACGTCCGATCGCAGGCCTTACGCTCCTTGAGTTCTCTTCAGCGCTGAAAAGCTGATCCGATATTTACACGGGTCCTACTTCTTGCCTTATTGCCTTAAGCCTTCTTTTGTTCCGCAGACGTTTTCCTCTTTTGTTTTTTATCCGCCATCTCTATCTTTCTGTCGCTCGGCTCACTAATGTCCGTCCTGTGCAATGAAAGCTCTCTCCTCCACATCATGAGTAGACACGCCCCTTACTGCTGATTGGCTACAAGTTTGTTTCGCTATTCGGCCCGAATCAGTTTTCTAAAGCGTTTTTGAAAAATCGCTT
>NW_015547665.1:1589427-1591318 GCF_001515605.1 Sinocyclocheilus anshuiensis | reverse complement strand
ATGACGTATTGACACAAATTTCAAATGATTTTCAACGGTCGCTTTGTCGCGTCCAGTGTACTAGACAGACTTTAGCTGTCAGACACTGTGTTACTCACCTATCGAGAAGAAACAAAGCAACCTCGACGTCCGATCGCAGGCCTTACGCTCCTTGAGTTCTCTTCAGCGCTGAAAAGCTGATCCGATATTTACACGGGTCCTACTTCTTGCCTTATTGCCTTAAGCCTTCTTTTGTTCCGCAGACGTTTTCCTCTTTTGTTTTTTATCCGCCATCTCTATCTTTCTGTCGCTAGGCTCGCTACTGTCCGTCCTGTGCACTGAACGCTCTCTCCTCCACATCATGAGTAGACACGCCCCTTACTGCTGATTGGCTACAAATTTATTTTGCTACTCAGCCCGAATCAGTTTTCTAAAGCGTTTTTGAAAAATCGCTTACCCCACCTTTAAGGAGATCCAATTTGCAATTTATCTTTCCTGTGAGTGGTTATGCTTTATGTGCTTTTTTTCAATGACTGGCAAAGTTTTTGTTTGTGTGCAAAGGTGCTTTCTAAAAAAAAAAAAAAAATCTTGTTTTTTTTTCTACAATAGGTAAGGTTGCCATTTCATCCTGTCTCCTTTGTATTGGTCATTTCCACAAGAAAGAGTAGGTCACTATTTTTTACCTTATCTTTACAAAGGTATATAAAGTTAGGCTCTAAAGGCCTTAATAAAAGCAGTCTACAGAGAAGTAGAGTCATTTAAGACCCAGAAGTAAAGTATTTAGGGGGAAAAAACAATACTTTTAGGTGGCACTTGCAGTTAATGTTCAGAATAACATACTAACCTGACAATTTCTGCAGTATATACATGATTGTTCCAAAATTTGGGGTCAGTAAGATTTTTGTAAAGAAATTAAAAACATTAATTCAGAAAGGATATTGATCAAAAGTGACAGTAAAGACATTTACATTGTATTAAATGATGGCAAAGCTGAATTTTCAGCATCATTACTCTTCAGTGTTACATGATCCTTCAGAAATCATTCTAATATGATTTGCTTCTCAGGAAACATTTATTATTATTGTTGCTCAATATTTTTGTGGAAATCATGATCTGCAGCAATATTTAAGAATAAGATTCTGCTTAATATGTTCAGAGATTCATTAACAAAGAAACTTGTCTTTTTTTCTAATTTTGAAAGACAGGCACGTTCTGTGTAAATGAAAACCATAAACATGGTGGTATAATATTGAAGATGTTTTTGTGTGCTTTCTAGCTCAGAGCTTTGTGGGATGTTTTGAACAAAAAGCCAGTCTGGCCTTTGAGCCACATATGATGGTAGATGATACTGTCTGCCTCCTCATGGCAGACCTTCAGGCATGATCAGCAAGGCCAAACTACATTGGCCTGTGGAGGAATCAGCAGAGGTCACCGTCATTCGTAGAGAAGTCATGAACTGAGCTGATGTTAGTCACAGCAGGGCAAGATCAAAAGCTATTAAAGTTTTACATTTACTTTTGAATTCAGTGACTTAAACATCCCTTGTAAAATATTTTAAAAAGGTGCATTTTGGCTTTATCTTGCTTTTTTTTAAATAAAAGAATGTGATCAATTATTCTAACGTTCACAACACAAAACTCCATTTATACGATAATTTATGGAATAACATCTCTAGGTTACGTATGTAACCTAGAGACGTTCCCCTAACGAGATGCTGCGTCGAAGTCGCTTTGGGAACGCCCTTGCGTGACCGCGTTCTGAAGCACGTGTCAAATCAGTCCAATGGAGTAGCGAGACGTCACGAGCGGGGTGACGTAAGCACCAGAAAGTATAAAAGGGCATCCGGCAGAGCGCAAACCAGCTTCGATGAAGTAGCGCCTGGAGGGATGCAGGGAGTATGGCAAAGAGACGC
>NW_015547665.1:1584416-1588671 GCF_001515605.1 Sinocyclocheilus anshuiensis | reverse complement strand
TTTCTGGTGCTTACGTCACCCCGCTCGTGACGTCTCGCTACTCCATTGGACTGATTTGACACGTGCTTCAGTACGCGGTCACGCAAGGGCGTTCCCAAAGCGACTTCGACGCAGCTCGAGTTCCTGAAGGGGAACTGATATATACACAGTTTAATTCTTTATTGGTGCTCTTTTTTAATTCTAAGACAAATTATCCACTGTAGCTAGAAATGCTTTAATAATCAATATGACAAAAATTGTGTAGTTATTTGAAGGAATTTTAAATAAAATTATATCTTACATTTAAATCAGATTAAAGGATTTTTTTTTAAATCAACATTTAAGAATGTTCAGAATTTAAACAGAACATTTAAAATATGCAGCCTTTTCTAAAGCGTTTTTGAAAAATCGCTTACCCCACCTTTAAGGAGATCCAATTTGCAATTTATCTTTCCTGTGAGTGGTTATGCTTTATGTGCTTTTTTTCAATGACTGGCAAAGTTTTTGTTTGTGTGCAAAGGTGCTTTCTAAAAAAAAAAAAAAAATCTTGTTTTTTTTTCTACAATAGGTAAGGTTGCCATTTCATCCTGTCTCCTTTGTATTGGTCATTTCCACAAGAAAGAGTAGGTCACTATTTTTTACCTTATCTTTACAAAGGTATATAAAGTTAGGCTCTAAAGGCCTTAATAAAAGCAGTCTACAGAGAAGTAGAGTCATTTAAGACCCAGAAGTAAAGTATTTAGGGGGAAAAAACAATACTTTTAGGTGGCACTTGCAGTTAATGTTCAGAATAACATACTAACCTGACAATTTCTGCAGTATATACATGATTGTTCCAAAATTTGGGGTCAGTAAGATTTTTGTAAAGAAATTAAAAACATTAATTCAGAAAGGATATTGATCAAAAGTGACAGTAAAGACATTTACATTGTATTAAATGATGGCAAAGCTGAATTTTCAGCATCATTACTCTTCAGTGTTACATGATCCTTCAGAAATCATTCTAATATGATTTGCTTCTCAGGAAACATTTATTATTATTGTTGCTCAATATTTTTGTGGAAATCATGATCTGCAGCAATATTTAAGAATAAGATTCTGCTTAATATGTTCAGAGATTCATTAACAAAGAAACTTGTCTTTTTTTCTAATTTTGAAAGACAGGCACGTTCTGTGTAAATGAAAACCATAAACATGGTGGTATAATATTGAAGATGTTTTTGTGTGCTTTCTAGCTCAGAGCTTAAGAATGTTCAGAATTTAAACAGAACATTTAAAATATGCAGCCATAGAGAATATTTGAATTTTAAGTGAAGTAATGGAATCACCACATCTTAGAGACAATATAAAAATAACATATCAAAATACATCAAAACTCCACAAAGCAAAAGCAAAGGCAAACAGCAACATTCAGTAAGTCAGTGCACAGTCCTTTCATTTCACCCCACATCAGTGAATTTTGGCTTTATTAAATCAAAGATATCAATGTATTATGACAGAGTATATATATAACTGAGACAGCTAGCGATTGTAAATATTCTATTTTAATTTGGATCGCAATTGTAAATATTCTGTTTTAATTTGGATCCAGAAATTCTGTGATTTGTCACTCACCTCATGTCAGATGTGTGTGTTTGAGAATGAAAGCAATTTATATAAAATCTATTGACCTCCAAAGTAAATTGAAAAGTCTAAAGGGATATTTCAGCCAAAAAAATAAAATTTGCTAAATATTTACTCACTCTTAGGCCATCTGAGATGGAATTCAGCATGCTTCTTCATTGAAACAGATTTGGAGAAATTTAGCATTACATCACTTGATCACCAGTGGATATTCTGCAGTGAATGGGTGCTGTCAGAATGAGACTCCAAACAGCTGATAAAAACATCACAATAATCCACATGCCTCCAGTCCATCAGTTAATGTTTTATGAAGTTAAAAGCTGAGTGTTTGTAAGAAACAAATCCATCTTAGAGGTGTTTCGCTTCTGGCCAAAATAAAGTTCACAATCCATAATAACACTTCCTCCAGTGAAAAAGTCCATCCCTTGAAAAAGTCCATCCCTCACAACTGTGAGTGCTTACATCAAAAAGTGCATCTCACCAAGACCATCACCACACGTGCAAACCAAAAGCCGTGGATGACAGCAGAGGTTCGTGGGCTTGTATGTCCCCACATGCAGCAGAATGACAATAAAGCTCAACTTGAACTTGAACTTGAACTTGTTTTCCTTTCACATCAAAATCCACCAACATATTTGTTTAGAACTGTTTTGGCCTGTTGTCGCTTGTAAACAGTGGTTGATCTACGCATATTTCTCTCCTGATGGTCTGGAGTCGTGTGGATTACTTGTGGATTATCGTGATGGTTTTACCAGCTGTTTAAGCTCTCATTCTGCCGGCACCCATTCACTTTATATGATAATGTAAAATGTAAGTTTTACTTCCAGAAATCCGACAGCTCTGTTCTTAACAAGAAATCCATCCACTGTGTGAAGATAAGGCCTTAATTACCCAATGTCCATTCGCATGAGTCGCTTCTTACGATTGTTTTTAATGCTCAAAACCTGTTACAAAAGTGTGGAATAGCAAAGCTGCAGAAAACATGTTATTTTGCATGGATTAATTTGATATGCCACAAGCTGTGTATTTCTACTCCTTTTTTAGCAAAGGGTAATTGGAGTGATCTACATTAACACTGAGAAATGTTGCTTCTAACTTTGTTTAAATTACTTGCAACATCACATTATTCATTATTCACGGTCTTTTACTGACTTTTCCCGACATTTTTTGGGGTCTTCAATTCACTAAGCAAATTACAATGTTTATTTGTGGCTCATGTCACAGTATTGAAGCTGTGAACAGCATTTAGTAGTCCTTTTTATCTCATTCAGTGCACGGCTAAGTCGCTTCTTCACAGGAAAAGCCCCATGCGCTGACCTCTCCTTCCCCTTACACTCATATCTGAAATTAATTAGCGGTTGAGGCGCTGTTATCTCACCTTTCTTTTTACAGCTTAATTGACGAATTATGAAATCACCGAAGTTGCAGTGAAACACTGGTGGGTTTTGGTTTGGCTCGTTTAAAAACACGCTCTCAGGAACGCGACTTGCGAGAATGGACATTGGGTAAATAAGGCTTATTTTCACACTGTGTGGATGGAATTCCTGCTGTTCTGAACTATTAAAGACATACGGGGGCTCTGACCTGATACTGAACTTTTTCAGATTACTGTCAGTGCCAAGTGACCCAGTGCAAAATGAGAGCAGTTAACCTTACTGTCAGGCTCAGATGCAAACACACTATAGAAAGTGCGGCATATTAATCCATTGTGCCTCAGGACAAGGTCACACATTGCACACATGTGGATAAAAAATATGTTTGGGGTGCATAAATTAATATTCCTTTTATCGACAGTTTTGAAGGGTTATTTGAAGCTTCATATGAAACACTATTGTCAACTTTTATGGATAATATTTCATGCATGGATCATTTCGAATGACCATTGAACTAATCTGAATACATTAAATTAATCATGATCCCCTACTGCCAAATGAAAGCCTTTCCTCTAGGCTATGAGTTAAAAATGAATTGACCCCAATCTTAGATATACATTGGCCATGTTTACTGTTCCTGACCAGTATCCTTGATTATGTTATCAGATGGCTATTCAGTTTACCACAGCCTAAGTGAGTTTTAATATAGACCTACCTGGAGAGAGCGCCCCATTAGCATTCCCATTGATGTCAATGGCACTTGTTGGGTTAGCAATTGCACATTCGAAGTTATTGTCTTTTGACAAAAAATGCCATTCAGATTGTCATATTAATTAATTTACGTCCGTTTTACTCGCTACAGTTTAGAAGCTAGAGTTGTGATTTCTTTGTATATAGAATATATAGGACGCAAATGTCCTTAATAATAATAATAATAATAATATGATTATTATTATTATTATTTAGGCTGAATGTTTAGTGCTCCTTGTTTCTATAAACTATAACAGAAGACCATGTGTTAAGGAAGTGAAGGATATAGAACGAAGAAAATGGATGTCCAGATCATAAAGTATGGCATGAAAGTGGGATGAACATGATTTGTGTGGAAATCTTTTACAACCCTCACATTGCCCTCTAAAGGATGACTTCTCTAGGCTTAGGGATGACATGGCTAGAATGTTAAATAAGCTTGGAGGAGTTTCACATTGTCACACTGTGTCACTGGAGCATCTGGATGAAGTTAATCTCGAGGGCCATTTGAACAGCATTAGCCTGCTGAA
>NW_015547665.1:1574993-1584396 GCF_001515605.1 Sinocyclocheilus anshuiensis | reverse complement strand
TGAACCCTCCAAGCGTAGTGACTTTCCTTCCCAGTTATTTTGCCCATATAGTTTCTGTGGCCAGCTAACACAAACATAACCACCCCAAAACAATCAGAAGGTTTTTAATCAGTTAACTTCCATTTATCAATTATTTTCTTAGGCATGGCAAGAGAAATGTACGGAACCCGTTCCGTACAAAAACATTTTTTTTAATATTTTGAATGATGTTATATTGTTTTTATTTTACTTTTTTATACATAAATCAAATTAAGGGATACTATACAGAAAGAAAGCACAAGCAACTCTAAGAATAAAGTTTGTTCTCTACAAAATTTGTATTCATTTGTAACTGGCAAGTATTTTAGCGGTTTTACAATGAATATTGTGATGATCAGAGATCAGCATCAGTACAAAATAGTGGTTTTAGTGCAAAATATAAACTGCATTCATATAGTTGCCGTGTATTTAGCGTTAATTATCTTTAATGGTGAATTTATAGTTAGAATAGCTCTCTTGATAATTGCAACATCTCTCCATTAGAGCAATTAGTGCATTGTCTTAACTTTAACAAGAGTGGATCATAGCAAATTAGCAGTGTTGTTATGAGGTGCGCGTGTCCTACTAAACAGTGTGTTCCAAAACATGGATGCCTGGGAGCAATAATGAGACAGCAGCTTCTCATAACGTAACTAGTGCTGGCAGAGATGGTAACAATTTAGAAACTCAGCGTTCCTGCAGATGCCCAGGCATCCAGTGAGAGCCAGGAGTATGTCCACATGGTGCTGGAATAGTGCAAAAATGGTGTCTGCAAAATCTGTAATGTGTTCTTGAACGGCACCTCATATTTCTTTTGTTTGCAAAATATTGGTTCAGATTAACAATCGACCGCATTTCTAGCATAATGTTGATTGTCAACATCTTCAATCAACTCTTTCCCCAGTTTGCAGTAAAACCCTTACTAATGGGGCAGTGCAAAAAAAAAAAAAAAGTAAATATTTGAGAGTTTATCCAAAAGATGTACTCATTTTGAGTGAAATCCAGAATGATTTGAAGGAATATTTCACCCAAAAATTAACATTTGCTTATCATTTCAGATTTGGAGAAATGTATCATTGCATCACTTTCTCACCAATGGATACTCTGCAGTGAATGGATGCCTTCAGAATGAGAGTCCAAACCGCTGATAAAAACATCACAATAATCCACAAGTAATCAACATGAACATCCAGTCCATCAATGAATGTCTTGTGAAGTGAAAAGCTGCATGTTTGTAAGAAACAAATCCATCATTAAGACATTTGATTCATGGAAACATTGACTCATTTGACGTTAAAAACGCTTTAACGAAGGAGTTGTTTCTTACAAAGAAGCAGATTTTCACTTCACAAGACATTAATCGATGGACTGGATTTGTGTGGATTACTTGTAGATTATTGTGATGTTTTTATCAGCTGTTTGGACTCTCATTCTGACGGCACCCATTCACTGCAGAGGATCCAATGGTGAGCAAGTCATATAATGCTAAATTTCTCCAAATCTGTTCCAATGAAGAAACAAACTCATCTACATCTTGGATGGTCTGAGGGTGAGTACATTTTCAGCAAATGTTATTTTTTGGGGTTACATATTCCTTTAATTGCTTGCGAACGTTGTGCAAAGTTCTATGCATTTTTTTTCTAACAAATCTGGTAATCCCTGTAACTGAAACATGCAGAAATTCAGAAAAAGACTACATGGAGCACATGACATATTGAGAAATAGTAGAGGAATGTGTCAATATTATTTTCTGAGGTAATCGACATTATGGCACAAATGCTGACAATGAATCTTAACTTAACCCAAATTTCTCCCTAAAAGCTGAAGGATCTTGCCACAGGCTGTAGAATGTGGCAGTAAGGTAAGAAATATCAAACGGTTTCTTCTGTGTAAGACGTGCCCCTTCCTAGTACTACTTGTTACTTCCTGCAGGATGACACCTCTTTATCTTTCTCAGCTCTCAAGTATTGCCAAGGGTTCTTTTTCCATTCCAATTTTTTAAACTTCCTTTTTGCACCTCAAAGGGAAACATCAGAATCACAGTCAAACTGAACTGTCAGTTCGCTATTGCACTGAAAACCAGCATATTGGCTTCTAAAGCCATTTATTAATGTCTATATTGCACTGCTTTACAGTAAAAACACCAATATTGTGAAATATTATTACAATTAAAAAAAATATATATTTTAATATATTTTAAACTGTAATTTATTATTGTGATGGTAGAGTTTAATTTTCAGCATTTTTACTCCAGGCTTCAGTGTGACATGATCCTTCAGAAATCATTATAATATGCTGATTTGGTCACTAAAAACATTTCTTATTATACTTTTTTATCAGGATTTTTTGGTAAATAGAAATGTCAAAAAACAGCACTTTTCAGTAAAAATATAATATAATGTATTTCTAGCCATAGAAGGTTTTTACTTCATGCACCACTGTTGAAATTAGAAGAGAAATATATGGCTGATGGGAACGTTTTCCTCCAGTAAACCTGTAGCTGGCACAAGGCAAACAGAATTCCTACTGTTTTCCAAACTGCTCCTGCTGGTTTGCCATGGTTGAATGCTAAGCTCGAATCTTTTTCTGCCTGTTTGTCAGGGAAGTGTTTCCCCCTCGCTATACTGTTTTTCACAGACTGTGGTGCATGAGGAACCTTATTAGACTTTGTGGACATACGGCGCTTAGAATCACAGGCTTGGGGTCAGTTCTGTCAAACGCATTTATCATTCCGATTTGGCTCTGAGTGAATGAGAATTTCATAATACTCTGGCTGAACTTAAGTGAGTACCAGATATCACATTTTTCTCAAAGGTTTCAGCTATCAATATTATGAGCATAGCAATGCATTTTTAGGCAGGCAATACGCACTGTTAAAATGTTAGTGTGAAATTACAGTATATATCAGGTTAATAGTTGCATAACGTTCATAGTAATTTCACAGTGGGACTTCTCTTGTATATATCTGCACTCTCAGAAATGTATTGTAAACAAACAGCATCATACTGTGTTTCTACAGTGCATATGTAGAGTTTCTTTGAATTCTTGTTGGTTTTATTTGTGCTATTGAACTTGTTTTTGGTTCAATTTTAGCAGTTTGTTTTGTCGGTTTATTTTGTAATCTTGGTTTATGTTGTAAGTGTTGTTTTTATTTGTTGAGTGTCACCATTGTTGTGTTTTTTATGTTGAGTATTGTTGTCACATTTTTCAAAGACTTATTTCAGCAATTGCTTCATTATTGTGAAAGATCCACCCACAAACAGTTATGAATATGAAATACGTTATTGATCAATCTTCATGCTTAAATAATTGGAAGATAAAATCTTCGTTCAAGTTAAGAATAATTTGACTAACTTAAAGTCAGGCAATTAGCATATTTTATATTCTAGCTTGTCATCATTTTGACAAATGCTTTCATTTTTCACACTTCTGACATGACTAGATCAGAAATTTGAATATACAATGAATATACAAGTTCCAAGATCCCAAACAATAGGCCTAATCACTAACCATTATGATGACTTCAAAACTATTACAGTAGTAAACATCTACATTTCTTACAGTGGCACAGTTAAAGACAACTTTATAATTTGAATTCATGTTAAAGGGGTCATCGGATGCGACATGCACTTTTACAAGCTGTGCGAAATTAAATGTGTGTTGGCAGTGTGTGTACACAACCACCCTATAATGATAAAGATCCCCCCAGTGTTTTTTTTTTTTATCTCGTTAAATAATTTCCCCTTTCTCAAATGGAGCCGATCTCAGATGCCTGTCTGTGTGACGTCACACAGACAGGCCCCTCCCACGACTGTTTGATTGACAGTAGCGTTTCAGCACAGGCTGGACTGGTGTCTTACCTTAGACCCGCCCTGAGTGAGCTGTCATCAGTCAATCAACTTTTAAAAAAAACATTTGTTGCCATGGTTTTTTGATTATATTCAGTGGCGTAGCGTCTAGGTATGCCGGTACATATGGGCCCAGGCAGATTGGGGGCCCGCCGAGCTGAGGGGAAGTTTCAATTGAAGCGAGGAAATGAATTTTCCTGCAGTTTCCCTGAATTTCCCTTGTCCGACAGCTTATCAGAATTCTCAGCTCAAGTCCGACTGGAGCTCTCTCTCTCTCTCTCTCTCTCTCTCTCACTTCCCCATTACTGCTGTTGCAGCCATTAAAATAGTTCAGTTTCGGTTTTTAATGGCAAAGGGGTAATATTTCGTTTCGTTCCTTTATTAAGTTAATTTAGAAATATGTTTGGAACATTTTATGTTTGTTAAATTCAGGTTTAAATTTTTTTTAAAGGAACGACCAAGCGGCCAGCGGCTGACAGTGAGTTGAGCATATGTTTGATCAATTTAGCCTTCTCAAATGAACTTATCGACTTGCCTAAAATAAAATCTATAGACATAAAGCAATTTGTGCATTTCACAGTATTAATTTAAACATTTTATCCAATAGTTTGTGCGGAGAGTGGAAGCTGAAGCGCGCTCTGCACATGGAGGCGCCAGCACGATCACTTGCTTTTTTTTTTATACTCATTCGGAACTGCAAAGTCTACTTTTATTTGTGTGCACTCACAATATCAACAAAACCTTTTGTAAAATAAGGAATACAAATGCTTTCTGATGTGCTTTCTGTCCTCTCTGTCTTGAGCAGGAGCGCCTCACAATGATGAACTGAAACTCAGCGAATACTTGCCTTACCGACATGATAAATACTGTATATCCACACAATGCTTTACATTACTATTTTAAAACGAAATAATTCAAATCGAAAACAAAAACTCTTTCATTATGCAGTCCGTAAAGATGCATTTCTCTCTAAAGGCACGTCCAATGAGGAGATGGCGAGTCAGGTTCGTCAAATTCATCTTTGCGACACGATGGCAGTCAGGTTAGTCAAATTCATCTTTGCGACACTGACTCAGAAAACACTAGTTTATTAACAAACAATTAAAATATCCCCTCACTATTTTTTACTTTTTACTTTTTATTTTGTTTGTTTGTGTTTTTTTGGGCCGCTGTGCCAAAATTATGTTTGCATTCAGTAGCTACAAATAGCCTACAACAGCATTTTAGTGCCACGTTGAAAAATAACTAAATAAATGTTATAAAAATAAAATAATATTTTAAGAATAAAGTCAAAATTACGATAATAAAATCATGTTATGAAGTTAATGTGAAAATTCCACCTATAGGCTACTTCGCCAAAAAAAAAAACGGACATCCGTCATTCTTCACATTTAACATTAAAAACAGCAATAAAATGCAGACTTATTGACGTTTTTTATACTCTGATTGATCGATTTCATGAGACATTCGTTTGTATTAAATTGTTCTGTTTTTTTTCATTCATTCAGATATTCATGTTTATTTCGTGCTACAAATTTTAAGGAGGAAAATATCATTGATTAATATGCCGCTTGAACTGAGGCGAATTATCTCACTATAAATTAAAGAGCGTAAAAACACATTTATTGTTTGTATTTTATCATAAAATTGACAGAAGGCTGAGACTTTGTAAAATTGTTCTGGTTTTTTTTCATTCATTCAAATATTCATGTTTATTTCGTGCTGCAAATATTAAAGAGGAAAATATCATTGATTCATATGCAGCTAGAACTGAAGCGAATTCTCACTACAAATTTAAGAGCGTAAAAAGACGTTTATTGTTTGTATTTTATCATAAAATTGACAGAAGGCTGAGACTTTGTAGTAACAAAGCACAAAGCTGCGATTACTGCGGGGATTGCATGCTACAAATAATGGACTTGAAAACTTTAAATATCATTTCCAAGCATTTAGCCTATACCATAAAACAGCTTGTGAATAGTCATGATTCACGTAACGTTATTTACTTCAGAAAAATCAACAATAGGGCCCAAGTTAAGTTAACCGAGTTGAAGCCCATAACGTTGCAAAAAAATTCAATTTTTTTTGCATATGGGCCCGGGGCTGACTTGCTACGCCACTGATTGTATTATTACCAGTAATATGTCTGTGCCGTACCCAAATTAAGAATTAACGACCATTTCTACAGACATAGCAAAGAGGCAACAGAGAAAGAGCAAGAGCGTCTACCTCAGCAGCAACACAGCAGAGAAAGAGCGAGAGCGTCTACCTCAGCAGCAACAAATCTCGCATTCTCACATGTAGCGCTTATTTTGATCTTTAATGTTAGGTCTTTCCTATTCTTGAAAAAAAAAAAAATAATGCTTAAGGTTAATTCAATATTAGGCCTACTCTTAATGAAAACATACACACACACACACAACATCAGCAATGCTACAATTACAAAGTCGCTTATATTAAACGTAAAACTTGTATGAACAGAACGAATAAGACTGATGTAGACCTACCTACATTGTAACACAAATAAATGAAAGTTTTTTGGATTTTCCCCTTACTTTAAACGAATGCTTATGGCTCATTATTATTAATGGTAAAAAAAGCCTATACAATAAAATAGTACAATGATAAATTCACCAATATTAAACTGAACTTTTCTAAACAAAATGAATATGGATTTCCCCTCAGGCTACCTTAAAACGATCATAGTTTGTGATTTATTATCTTAATTAAAACACATCAGCCATAAAATAGTACAATAATTTGTGGTTTATTATCTTATTAATTAAAACACATCAGCCATAAAATAGTACAATGGCAAATTCGCATATATTAAACATCTAACTTTTATTAACAAAATGAATAAGATATAGCCTTGCGTTGTAACCCAAATATATAAGGTATTTTCCCTTATTTAAAACGAATGCTTAGTTTGTGGTTCATTGTTTTTTTTTTATGGAAACCCAGCAACAATAAAGACACTCACGTATAATAACGTGCTAGTTAGCAAGTTTCACGATGAATGCAGCTAAAGTTGACCATCTCTCATAGAGGGGAAGGCGAGCAGAGCTCATTTGCATTTAAAGTCGCATGCAAGAAAACAGCTTGTTCTGAAAAGAGCTGTTTTTGACGGGGTAAAAACGGTGTTGTTTTACAGTACCATTGAGAAATTTTAACCAAACTATGTTACAGACTTTTAATTAAGACCCTAAAGAATCATATCAACTTGTGGAAAATTGGCATCCGATGACCCTTTTAAAACAAAAGCAGTAAATTGCTGTGATGTTAGCATCATTCTACTGTTCATACAGTCATTTGTAAGAAAATGACCCAACATGCATTGATTTAACTGTAAATTCTGACTACAGTAATTTACTGTAAAATAATACTCTTTAATCCTGTAAATTCCTGGCAATTGTTTACAGTGCACACTCAGTAAGAATGGAAGGGTCTTGGGCTGATACGGAGAAGGTCAGTCTGTTTTTTGTTTTTTTTTACCTGCAATGGGCAGTACTGGGCTGGACAGAATGTATTAGGTGAACATTTTAACTCTCATTTTATGTACTGGATACAACGTTTGTGTTGCAGGTAAATTAGATACACATGAGTTTCCATGCAATTTGTCAAAAATTGACACTTAAAAAAAACAGTAAACATTAATGTAAAAATCAGAAAATATCTATTTATATTATTTTGGAAATCAGTTTGGACCATTTATTGCTAGTATATATTGTTATTTGTACTTCCTTTGCCTTTACGTATGGTTCTCAAACCCATTTGTACATAAAATGGGTTTCTCACTGTTCTTTTCAATGCTGCCACAGACTAGTAATTGAGACTCAAAAACTACAACCAAAACATGCTTTGACAGATTTTTTTTTTTTTTTTGCTGTGAAACTCAGATACATAAAGAAGCAGTGAATTTTCCTTAAATGTTTCAGAACAAGAGTTATAAAATTAGTAGAGCCTTTCCACAATCTATTTTTTTTGAAACTTTGCACATTCATGACCTTAAATGAGAAATATTCACCAAATTTCAAGAATAAATAAATAGTTTAAGCAGTGTTTCAAACAGTTTGAAACTCGAGTCTAGGTTAAACTGACCCCAACACAACAAGAATTAGTCTGAACCATCTTCACTTGCTGGTAAATATCATGGGACTAGCATGGAATTTAGAATGAGTTTATTTAGACTTTTATCAGTTTAGTTTAGAATTGAAAATTTAGCTTTTGTCTTAAAGATAAAATTTTCTTAAAATAGAAGACTTCTTGCCAGCTCACACAGCTGTGCACAGCAGTAGTCTAGAAATTTAGCATTCACCTTAGCCTCAGAGACTGGCAGGCAAGCTAATGCTAAATAAGAAGAGAAATCATGCAACTAGAACCCAGCATTTCTTTATATAAAAAGATAAAGTCAAGATGAAAAGCCTCATCTGTGTGTCCAACCTTTCTTCTCAGGCAACTGAAAGTGTGTAGCACATTCAGTGCTGAAGTTAGCATTAGCAATGCGGTTTATATCAGAGATGTGCTAATCATAACGTGGTGATTGTCTAGCACAGAGTAGTCCTGCTATCTTCCTGCCTGAAGCTCTGTGCTAATCAGTGATTTGTACTGCATACATAGTGCTGTGCAACTGGTGGAGAAGAATTTTAAATTTTACAGAACGAAAGAAGTCTGAAAGGAAAACAAGCCGATAGACCACTCTTCCAGAGTTACTCCAGCAGTATCGTCCCACTGACAGACATGAAAAGCAGACTTTGGATAACTAGTTTTGTTAAAATATTTAAATCATCTTTAAACATTGCTTGCTGAAAATAACAGCATACCTGGTCACCAGCACTGAGTTTTATAAAGTTGTTCAGTGTGTCCCTCTGCATCTAAAGAATGATGCTGATTCTTCATCCAGTTTCTTTTTCTGATTTATTCAGGCTTTTTTGCTTCACTATCACCACATAGTCATAAAGTGATTGTATTCCATAGCTATTTTTCAGCTGCTGTAAATTCCATTTACAGGGTTTATATTAGATTAACAAATTTTATTTTCTGTATAATACATAAAATATAATTAATTGTATTAATTAATACAATTGCTAGAAAAGTATTAACAAAGCCATTAAAATATTTTGTTTTGTTTTGTACATATTCAAAATTAACTTTATTCTATTAAGGATCTGGGCTAAGGTTAGGTTTACATTTCATATGTGTACATATTATATTACTGTAACACTTACAAGACTTCGCAAAGAATGACAAACTAAACCAGACTTATATAGGGTGAGCAGACAGGGTAAATGAGACACAGGTGCAAACAGTGAGTGTTGATGAGTCCGGGCAAAGGATTATGGGAAATGAAGTTTTTGATGGAGTGGTAAAGTCTGGGATGGAGTGCCCTCTAGCGAAGCTCACGGGCACTCCAGCTAGAGATCATGACAATTACAAGCTATATGAATAATTGATCATGCATTTATTATAGGTAACTTACAAAGATTTTATGGCACATACATACATACATACATGCATACATACATACATACATACAT
>NW_015547665.1:1565930-1574541 GCF_001515605.1 Sinocyclocheilus anshuiensis | reverse complement strand
CATTAAATTAAATTAAATTAAATTAAATTAAATTAAATTAAATTAAATGAAATAACTAACTAACTTGGACAGCCTTGACATATTATAAGCTGTATATTACTGGTATTATATGGAATTCATATTTGTCTTTACAGGATGGTTTGATGTATATTATATTATATTATATTATATTATATTACAGGATCTTGCATGACTTAAATCTTCTCCGGACTGATTGCCATTGTCTTCACTGAATGTTTTATAGGGTGCTGCTGAGAGTGTCAGGCCCTACTGAGAACTGAAATGGCTTTTTTTACACTAGTGCCCATATACACTATGGACCTTTAATGATGTAATTGAAGCAAAACATCATCAGACTGCTGATGCAGGGATAAAGACTCTTTGACCGCTTTGTCCCTTTTGGTGTAATGTTGGCTGGTTTTGCACATACATAGTTAACATGACTGCGAAGGATGTTCAAGAACGTTTCACTTTGATTGCCTCTGGGTTTCTCTTGTGTACTTGCGCAATAATAGTATTAGCTCTTCTGTTTCCATTAGGATAATCACTATGCTTAGCTTCTCATTCACAATGCCGTTCTCTTGAGGGGATTGCAGAGGTTTCGGTTGTTACGTTAATGTTGTAATTACATTGGGAGGAATTTGGTTGATTGCTGTCATAAAGACATTGTTTGCCGCAAACCACAAGCCTAAAGACAGTTTACATTAAATAGTATATAATAATAAAGAAAGGATTGGCTGTTTTAGACACAAAAGGAAGCAGCTCAAGGTCATGTTGATGCTCTCACCAAGTTTACCATACAACATAACTCTAAATATTCAAAACTGAAGCTCAAGAAACCAAATTTAGCATGGCAGCAACTTCTACAGAACACTGAATTTTATATCCTTTCTCCTACCAACAGCTGCTTCCAGTAACTAGTAGATAAATCTGATTGGTTCAGCAGGAGAAGGGCGTAGTTATAAATAACTGGAGGTCGATCAAGTCTCCAACTTCTTAAACACTTGCAATTTGATCAAGCCAGCATTTAACACCTGTTTAATGAATGGTATTTTTTGCTTATTCTTGGCTTGGCTTATTCTCAAAAAAATAAATCAATAAAAAAATAACACTGTAATGTTTGACATATAATAATGGGTCGTGTATATATATATATATATATATGTGTGTGTGTGTGTATACAGTATATATATATATATATATATATATATATAAACAACAAAATTACTAATACTTTAACTAAAATTAAAGTGAAATCTAATTCAAATTTTAACAAAAAACTATAACAGTATATCAGTGATACCAAAATAACACTGCATATGAAATAATAGTCAGAATTTTTGTCATTTATTTAATATTATTTTCTAATGGAAGTTTATAAAAAAATGTGTCAAATATGATGCATAGGCTTTATAGTGTTAAGGACACAATAAAAGGTTTAAAACTATATTTAGAATGTTCTTTTTTAAATTACAATGATTTTTATTTATTTTATGTACAGTCATAGAAATTCAGTGGTTTGCCATTTTATTGTTGCTTTGCAACCAAAAACACATAAAAAGAAAGAAAAGCATTGAGAAATCCACTGTGGGATGTTAGAAGTTATTTAACAAAGATATTAAACAAACATTTTTTACCCCATTTGTTATGTTTTTTTTTTTTTTATGTCTTATGTTTTATTAATGTCTTTACATTTGTTTATGTTGTGTAAATGTAACATTCGTATCCATCAGTTAGGTTTTTAATACTATAAACTATAGGTGATGCTTCCTATAAAGGCTTTATCAGCAGATATCACACTTGTTCATGTGTGTACAGGTTATATGTTAGAGGACAGATTTGTATTTTCTGCCATGTTTGTTGCTCTCGTAGGCAGGCACAGGTTGTGCTAGATAGTTGCTCAGTATCAAGCCTCAATCTTGTTTATTTAGTATGCTGTCAGAGATACTATGAGGATTGACAGTATGAGGATGAGGTTTGGTTGGCAGGGGTTGTGCTTTAAAATCAGCCTCTAGCTGGTTTTAAAGGGGTCCTATTATGCTCTTTTACAAAGTCTTGATTTTGTTTTGGGGGTGTACTAGAACAGGCTCTCATACTAGCTTGTTCGAAAAACACATAATGTTTCATTTATTTTACATTATTACAACACCTCTCTCCCCAGTCTGGCATGAACGGCTCAAATTGTTCCTGTACCAAATGAAGGCCCGCCTTCTGAAATACGAAATGTGCTGTGATTGGTTAGCTAGGCCAGTGTGTGTTGTGATTGGCACCACTCGGCGCTTGGTCGGGAAATGTTATGCCCCTTACCATAGCCACCTGCAGCTTCAGTGTAAATATTGTGTCAAAATCAAATCAATTTGAGCGCGATTTAAACCCGGATGATTAACCACTCTAAGTTTTGCAGATCTTTGTTATGCTCAAACAGCAACATTACAGACTAACTAAAGTTGAAAAAGAGAAAAAGCATAATAGGACCTCTTTTAATTATCCAGCTTATTTCTCACACTGGTAGCTTTTCAAATGAGCTATAATGGCCTTTGAAGCACCTTTCAAAATAAGTATTATGTTCTTTGTAAGCTTGAGTTTTTTGGCCTGAAAAGGCCTGTGAGCATCTCTCTATGTGCATGTTTGCATGCATGCATTCATTACATATCCAAACATTTCTAGAGCTGCCTGTTTCATGCATTAATTTTTGTGTGATTCATTAGGAAGAAAATAATGGTATTAAAAAATGTTAATGAGCAAGAGGGTGGCTAACCGCACACTGATCCACTCAAGACTAAAGAGTCTACAAAAACATATTTTAAATTTTTATAAATTGCATTGTGCAAAACTGCAAAGTGCATGTGAATTAAAAAAAATGGACACGAGCAAAGCAAGCAAACGTTTCAGCATATTGCTATCTTCAGTGCTCACTTAACAAACAACAGTCACCCTTTTTAAATAGGTCAACAATTAAAGACAATCAGCTGAATTCAGTTATCTCAGGTAAACCTCAATTAATCACAAGCAGAATTCCAAGAAAGTTTGATCATTCACATATATAGCAGAAATGTACAAGTATACAACTTCAAAGAATGACCAAGCATTACAAATACAACAAGCACAGCAGGAGAGAGAGAAGATAAAGCAGTAACGACAATACCAATTTTTACAAAAAACAAGAGAGTTCTAGTTCTTCATTCACCAATAAAGATTTAAGTTCAAAGATCCAGAAAGCCTCCCTTTGCAACAACTTCTTATCTCTATCTCTGCCTCTTCTATGAGGTAGAATCCTCTCGATGCGCAGGAACTTCATGTCAGACAAAGAGTGGTTGGCAGACTTAAAGTGATGAGAAATTGAAGATGTATCATCCTGTCTCCTAATGGCACTTGTGTGTTCAATCATTCTTGTGCGTAATGCACGTATAGTTTTGCCAACATATAGTTGTAAACATGGACAGATGATAAAGTAAATAACATATGTACTCTTACAAGTGATCAATTGTCTAATCTTATAGGTTTTTAGTGTACGAGGATGTGTAAATGATTTACATTTACCATACTTAGTACAGGAAGTACAGTGACATGGAAAATGACCCTGGGCATCGACAAGAGTAGTCGGAGAAGAGATGTAGGTGTCAGCATAAACAAGCTTATCCCTCAAATTAGAGCTCCTGGAAGAGACAAAGAGTGGTTGATCACTAAATACATTCAATACCAAACGAGTCGTTCGTTGTAGTTTTTGAAAAGTGATTTCTGTTAAATAAAATATCTCCTTTTGAAGTGGACTTTGGGCTTTGTAACTTTGCAGATCTTTGTTATGCTCAAACAGCAACATTACAGACTAACTAAAGTTGAAAAAGAGAAAAAGCATAATAGGACCTCTTTTAATTATCCAGCTTATTTCTCACACTGGTAGCTTTTCAAATGAGCTATAATGGCCTTTGAAGCACCTTTCAAAATAAGTATTATGTTCTTTGTAAGCTTGAGTTTTTTGGCCTGAAAAGGCCTGTGAGCATCTCTCTATGTGCATGTTTGCATGCATGCATTCATTACATATCCAAACATTTCTAGAGCTGCCTGTTTCATGCATTAATTTTTGTGTGATTCATTAGGAAGAAAATAATGGTATTAAAAAATGTTAATGAGCAAGAGGGTGGCTAACCGCACACTGATCCACTCAAGACTAAAAAGTCTACAAAAACATATTTTTAATTTTTATAAATTGCATTGTGCAAAAGTGCAAAGTGCATGTGAATTTAAAAAAATGGACACGAGCAAGCAAGCAAACGCTTCAGCACATTGCTATCTTCTGTGCTCACTTAACAAACAACAGTCACCCTTTTTAAGTAGGTCAACAATTAAAGACAATCAGCTGAATTCAATTATCTCAGGTAAACCTCAATTAATCACAAGCAGAATTCCAAGAAAGTTTGATCATTCACATATATAGCAGAAATGTACAAGTATACAACTTCAAAGAATGACCAAGCATTACAAATACAACAAGCACAGCAGGAGAGAGAGAAGATAAAGCAGTAACGACAATACCAATTTTTACAAAAAACAAGAGAGTTCTAGTTCTTCATTCACCTCACTTTCAGAAACTTTGTAAATAACAAAGCAATCATCGATGTATCTCTTAAACAAAATGATGTTGTCAAGGAAAGGATTATTGTTGAAAACATAGCTGTCCTCTAAAAAACCCAAGTATAAATTAGCATAATCTGGAGCCATAGTGGCCCCCATGGCGGTGCCCTCAACTTGTAAATAATATTGATTTTCAAATAAGAAATTTGCCATTTCAAAAAGCCATTTTAATGATAAATTTGGACGGAAGACCATCATCATCATCATCATCGCGCAAATCAAGGAAATGTTCTAAAGCCAATAAATACACCAAACACAGCAGGAGAGAGAGAAGATAAAGCAGTAACGACAATACCAATTTTTACAAAAAACAAGAGAGTTCTAGTTCTTCATTCATACCCTCAGGAAATAAAGATTTAAGTTCAAAGATCCAGAAAGCCTCCCTTTGCAACAACTTCTTATCTCTATCTCTGCCTCTTCTATGAGGTAGAATCCTCTCGATGCGCAGGAACTTCATGTCAGACAAAGAGTGGTTGGCAGACTTAAAGTGACGAGAAATTGAAGCTGTATCATCCTGTTTCCTAATGGCACTTGTGTTGTGACATGGAAAATTACCCTGGGCATCGACAAGAGTAGTCGGAGAAGAGATGTAGGTGTCAGCATAAACAAGCTTATCCCTCAAATTAGAGCTCCTGGAAGAGACAAAGAGTGGTTGATCACTAAATACATTCAATAACTGGGGATCACTTTGGATAATGTGCCAATGACTCTTGATAATAGTTTTAATGTCATTACTCAGTGGACTGTATGTGGATTTAAACATACATGAAAAATTCTTGTTTCTTTTATTCATAGTCAAATTTCTTTCCTCCTGTTTTTGTAAGCTAGAAACCTTCTCAAGTGCAGTGTCAAGCCATTCCCATTAAGCACAATGTTATCTATACACTGTATCTAATTTGCATATTAAAGTGCTGTTGGGACAGATTTTCATAATAATAGCTAATATTTCATAAGAATATTGAAATATCATTTGTTTTCCTATTCAATTCTTTTGTCTCCCAAAATGTATAATAAAAAGATGTTTTATATATATATATATATATATATATATATATATATGTATATACTGTATATATTAAAGTATATATATATACTTTAATGTTATAAGACATTTAATCATGCCCCCTGGTTTTGAATCTATAGTAATGTTAGACCAACAATATTGACCCAGTCTTAACAAACAATTTCATATTGAACCATTTTTAAGGGTTTGTGATTGACATAGTATTGAATATTTTGTGGTCTCTGTTAGATATATATTGTTTTTCTATTCACTGACTTCATGTTTCTGTTGATTTTGTTATTTGTTTTTTAGTGATATTAAGAATTGCACTTTTTTAATATTTGTATTGAGGTTTGAAGGTTAACTATGAGGTACATGTTCAATCATTAAACTACTGACCATGTGTATTTGAAAACTTGCAGACTCACTTCTCATAAGTTTATTTCTTATTAAATGTAAGATAAAGTTGTTTATAAGAATACACTAAAGACAAATTAAAACAGGGTTATAAATTGAAAATTAGCTTGACAAGAAATCAGTGGTTGCCTTGACAAGATTTAATTGGCTGAACAAGACATTGATCACTTAGTGAATGAACAAATTCCAATTGGCAAACAAAGTAGCATTACTGAAATATGTTTTAAAAAGTGCTTAATGAATGCATTCATTTGAGTCAAAAATATTTTTTAACAACACTGACTCAACCTAAATACATTCGATTGCAACCTCAGGATACTACTTTTTTTTTTAATGCAGGACATTTAGGAATGCAGGAATTATTTTATGTGGAGGGGATAGAAAAAAAAACCCCCCCCCCCCCTTTTCAAAATAATCACATTTTGTTGCTTTGCAGCCAAATATTTTTTTATCTGACATGTTGGTGTTATATCTTTCACTTGGATGTTATAAGTTGCACTGAGTAATGCAGCTGAAAACTGTGTCCGTCTTCATTTCAGGCTGCAAAGCAACAAAAAGTGATTATTTTGAAGGGGGGTGATTTTTTTCTATACCCACTGTATGCATGTATATATACAGTGTATGTGCCTTGACAATATTAAATGGCTGAACAAGACATTTCGCACAGTGAATGAAGAATTTTCAATCGGCAAGCAAAGTAATGTTACTGAAAAAAAAATGTCACAAATGTGTGTCATTGTTAATTTAAATTAATTGATTTTAGTCATAATATTTTTTTTAACATCACTGAATCAACTTAAATGCATTTGAATATAATCACAGGATACTTTTTTTTTTCAGGACATGTATGTTTGTTTGTATGTATATTGTCTTTTAATTATATTTTTTTCTTAACAATTCATTTTTATTGTGCCTGCTGGTCCAGGAACATATCCTATTTGGCAAAATCACTGTTATACAATACATACAGGTCTTACTGTATATTTTAACGATTAATTAACAGTTATTTTTTATAGTGCCCATTGATCCAGGAACATGTCCAATTTGGCAAAATCACTGTCATACAATAAATAAACCTTTTCACCAGGGAAATGCTTTTCCAAAACGGAGGACACCATCACTTTGAGAAATCGTGTGCTGGTATTGTCATTGTTAAGGTTACTGTTGCAAAGGGGCGTATGGGTTCTTTCCTATTAAAAAATATCATGTTTTAAAAACCCTCGGCGTTCTCTGGGGTTACTGTCAACAGTCCCAGGCTGTGCCGAGAATTCCAAGGTCAGAGGCAGAGCCGTGTTCTCTGGGGAGTCATTACTGCAGCCTGTCTGCTGTGGGGGCAAGATGAATGGAGCTGCATTCAGTGTACTCCACACCGCAACACCAAGGCCTTCTCTATCAGCGCTCATCTGTGTTTCTCAACACATATCTGTCTGCTTTTTAAACTCACCCTCACACCGTTTACCTCACCATACCGTCGGCTGCCTTCCTGGTTCAGCACCTGTTTTGGTTCCATGTGTGTTCAGAATTTAAAGCATTCTCAGGTTTATTCTTTTGAGCTTCTGACTGAGGGTGTTGCTATTTCATTTTCTAGGAAAATATGGAGATAAAATGACATAAATCTACTCACCGTCACCTGCAGCCAAATGTTTTGCATCCTTGACTTTTCTGCAGGCAATAGCATCAAATATGCTCAAGTAAAAGCATTGGAGGGAGAGAACGAAAGGAAAAAGAAAGTCTTTAAGTGAGCTGTTACATATCTTTGAGGTGTGAAGTGAGTGTTTCTTTTGAAAGCCACCCCCATGTTCTCCATCATCCTTGAAAAGGGGAGGGATACGGAGAAAAACAGACATGAGGTGAGCAGGAATGGCTGCCCCTTTTGAACAGGACACTTGCTTGACAGGTTTGAGTGGGCGAACGGGAGGTTAGACGATTCTTTTCACTATTTTCAGCCCTGGAGAACTGATTTACCTTTCTCGCATCTGTACTGCCACTTTTTTTGAGTGTGTAGTGTCATAAAGGGTCTTTTTACATGACTGAATTTTTGCTTTTGAAAACAGCAGGTACCTCATGTTGTGAAAGACTTTGCTGCAGAAATGAAAGGTTGAAACACAAGGTGAAAGTTTGTGTCTTTGCTAACTTGGCATTTGTAAAGTTTTACGACTTAAAAAGTCTTCTTAAATGGCTTAAATAGTATTAAAATGTACTATTTAATTTATTGTTTTTTATCATTATGCATGGAGCAAAAAGTGGTCATGTCCTCATATGACATTTTACATTCATTTATAATATAATAAAACTATAATAAACCTTATGCAACAAGGATACATTAAATTGATCAAAACTGGCAGTAAAGGGTTTTGTAATGTTACTTTTTTCCATTTTTTTTATTAATTAAGACTAGCCATATACATATTTGCTTTGAAAATAATTTGATGAAATTACAGTTGTCTGAATGAAAGTTGTCTTGATTAAATTTGTTGCTATTTTTATGATAAGTTAATAATGTTTAAAGATATGCTGAAGACACAAATGTATACGTAAATTGGGGTTATGTACTGTACT
>NW_015547665.1:1559230-1565264 GCF_001515605.1 Sinocyclocheilus anshuiensis | reverse complement strand
CAGTATATATAGTCAGTATTGTTGTAATTAGAAGAGATACTATGATTTTCATTACTAATCTTATTTATCTGAAGGACATGTAGTACTTGAAATACACATGTTATTATTTGTTTAAGTGCACCTTTAAGGGATTAGTTCACCCCAAAATGAAAGATTGCTGAAAATGTACTCACAGTTCATCCAAGATGTAGATGAGTTTGTTTCTTCATCGGAACAGATTTGGAGAAATTTAGCATTCCATCACTTGATCACCAATGGATCATCTGCAGTGAATGGGTGCCATCAGAATGAGAGTTCAAACAACTGATAAAAACATCAAAATAATCCACAAGTAATTCACACAACTCGTCCAGTTGTTTGTAAGAAACAAATCCATAAGGCGTTTTAACTTTAAACTGTTACTAACCTTTGAGTTAATCTTTAATTCATTATAGCAGGTTCATAGAAGAGGGTGTTTTATGTTTTGTGAGGGGAATGTTCTTCAGTCAAGGGCAGTCAGTGTGGTGTCAGTTTTCTTGGAGCAATTTGAGTCCAATGTTTTTCCCATTAACATTATGACAATGGGTCGAGGAGCATTGAGGGTAGAATGTAACGATATCCGACCCAGCAGTCCCCTGCTACCTGGTCAGCGACAAAAACATTTGAAAAACCCATTGAATTGATATATTTGATATCAAACCTTTCTTTGTTTTTCTGTTCCATGGGAGAAAATAGCGCAAACTGATTGTGTCAAGCTATTTGGCCTTGTTGAATTACAGGGAATAGTATATCAGAAGGTCAAAATCAGATCTAAAAGCAGTTTGAGATAATTGTGATGCCTGACTAACAGGACACATTGGGGCCTGCTGTAAATCTGCAGTATTGAAGATTCTGTCATTGTCAGTCATAAATTGATCCACACTCCTTGCACATGCTTTATGAACAAGAAACTGGTCCAACAATGAGCAAAAGAGTAACGGCTCATAAATTCAACGAGAGGAGAGTGACCACTCATCCCTTTTAAATGACAAAGGACAAAAGAGCTGCAATAAACTATGATTCAGACAAACAAAAGCGCTTAATCACAAACCAGAATACTCCCATGCTGATATTAGTATGTCGCAACCATAGAATTATAAATGACAGCTAATATCTTATATATTTTTTACATTAAAGCGGACCATAACACACACAGTTTCTACCAATCTCATGTTAATCTTGAGTACCTATAGAGTAGTATTGCATCCTTCATATCTCTGAAGATATCTCTGTTTTATCAGATTTATAAAAGACATATACAGCTTTACACTTCTCTCCGAAAATAATCGAGCTTCTGGAGGCATGCCGTGGGCGGAGCTAAGGAGTCACGAGCATGTGAAGCTTTTGTGTAGCTGCAAGCTGCAAGCTGTGACATTGACATAAATAAAACAAGAACAAAAACGTTATTGACTTAAATTAACTATGGCTAACAATCAGATGCAGCCATATATCATCGATCCAGAATCGGATCCCAACGACTTGCGTAACCCGAATAAAGCATGTTGATGGGCGTGCTCTTGCTCTCGATGTGGTTGATGTGTGCACACACTCTTCCTGAAGAAGTGCCCTTATAAGGAATACCCCCTTTATGATGCCATGCAGGGCCATACTCGGGGGGTTGGGGGGGTGTTCTTTCTGAAAATTATACGAACCCTGAAGGAGTGTTTTTGGCACAGAGATAGCATTAGACCTCCCCTTTAAATAGAGAGCAAATTGAGATTTCTAATTAATTTGCTCACAAAACTTTTCTTTTTATTATCAATGTTGAAAACAGTTGTGCTGCTTAATATTTTTGTTAAAACTGAAAACTTTTTTTTCAGGATCCTTTAATGGAAAGAAAAAAAAATATTTATAGATTGATTTTATAACAATATTAAATAATTTTTCATCAAATTTAACTCAAAAAAGAGAGAAATGTTTGCTGTTTTCAGTTGTTTTCATTTATTTTAACTTGCAGCATTAAAATAACTGAAATTAAAACTGAAATAAAAAAAATAAATAAAAGCTATATAGACATATATATTAAAAAACTAAACAAAAAAGCTATTAACAAAAATTAACATCGATTTAAAATACTAATAAAAACTATAATAGTATCTAAATAATAGCATCTCAATAACATTTGAAACAAAGCTGACACTTTAATAACTCTCTTGTCTCTTCAGCAGGTTTTTTTTCCTGAGCTAGATTCTTTAATGAATTGAATCCTGTTCTTCAATTGATTAGCAACAGTCGACCTGCGGAACTAAAGCATCAGCAGGACTAGAGTCCATAATCCTCTGCCCTGCACTGCGGTAATTGAGGTATTACACCTACGCAAGAGTGAGAGTAGAAAATAAGATTGCTTCTTTATCACTTATGCTGTAGCACCTCCTCACTTGTAAGTGGTTTTAATAAAAGCATCCACTAAATCCTTGTTACATTTGTTTAACATAAACCAAGACTGTATAAAAAGACCATGCTTTATTCCTGATTAGTGACCCTTTCTGTAAAGTTACATTGTTATGCAAAAACTGGCAATATTTTGTCTACAATGTAAGTTAATCAATAACTTTTTGTTTATTGGGCTATTGTATAAAATCAATATCACATGTATTGTGGTGCATGTTGTTAATCCAATACCATAAGAAACATCTCATTTGTACTTTGTCACATTTTCGAATGATTGCCAGTCTTGCTTGTGTGATGTTGCTTTGCTAAATGTTCTTGCTGGTTAGACCTTTTCAAAATCTGTGTGCTGACACATCCGACTATCATAAATCATTTAAACCGCCTTGATTAATCTTCATCAGTTTCAGTTTGTGATTAATTTGTGTCTGAGGTTTGATAATTGGCAAATCTCAGACATATATATATACAATATATAAGCTTTAAAAATGTGTGGCTACATTAAAGCGTGCATATCCTCGTTGCACCTTTTTTTAAGTATGGTACACAATAATCTCATTCAAGTCTATGTGATAAATAAGATCAAAAGTAATCTAAAAGTAATCAGACTACATTACTTAATATGTGTAATCCAGATTGTTACTATATATATATATATATATATATATACATGTATATGTGTGTGTGTGTGTGTGTGTGTGTGTGTGTGTTATTCTCTGTATTTAAAACCTATTGTAAACAATAATGTTTCATGAAGTAGCAAAACGTTTAGGCTAAATCCATTTTACCTGATTTATAAATCTTCATAACATTGCTTTTACAGTTAATAGTTGAGCACTGCCAAATATTTATTACGATACACATGTTGCTCTGAGAGCCACACACACATAATGTACATAGAAATATTCATAGGTCTCATGGGAAAGCAGCAGAATAATGAGAAGACACCTCTGGCAGCATAATTACTGCACACATCTGTCAGCATCACATATGGAGCAGGTGCCATCGCCCGAGACAACGTTCCTTTCAGTGCTTCTGATATTCAAGAAAAACACAGGAAAGAGTGTCCCTGCTTGACTTTGGGAAACATTACTTTCTGGTCTTTCTGTGAGCTATGAACTAATTGAGAAGTATTAAAGTGGACAGAGCTGAACTGTATTTGGAGCAATGCTTTTGCTTTCTAACTTGTGCAGAACTTTCTTTTAAATGCTGCTTCTCTTTCTTGGTCTCATTTGATTATCTAAATGTGAACATCTAAATGATTAATATCGCTTTCCCCTTATTTTTAGCTTTTATATGCAATAATTTTAAATGTAATTCAAAGGACATTTAAAGTTAAGCTTGCTCATTATAAGCCATTGATATTGATTTCCTGATTTTACTACTGAGAAAAAAAAAATTACAATTAAAAAAAAAAAAACTCCATAGCAACTTTCATTATACAAGGACTGCCCATACTGATATGCAAACACCCAATCACAGTTAATTTTGTTCAGTGCCATATTTAGGGGTGTGAAAAAAAAATCTATGTCATGAAAGTCCCATACTTGATGTCCCTGATGTTTAGTGTTTATTGTCACAGATATAAAAACCACAGCTTCTTCTTCTATAAGGGGGTTTGGTGTCACAATGGCTTTATTTCCAGGGGGAACATTAAAGAATGTGGCACACGTCTCACAAAAGTCCTGTAGAATTTAACCAGAATTTAATCAGATGACGACTTTCCAATCGACTTTCCAGCGTTTCCAATTTTTTGTGTCATATGCTTCAGACGTTCAGCCAGTGGTCCATGGCTGTGACGCCTGAGGCTGAGACAATTGTCAAGTTAGTTAGAGAAGAGATATCAGTAGTGCTCAGATTGCCAAGATGTCAATCAAAATTTAGAGGTTTCAATATTAATTTGCATCAAATTCTCTCTCGATCAGTTTATCTGAGCTATGCTGTCCAGATTTATTGTATTTGAACTGTCAAAAATTCTCTCATTTATATCTACAGTATCTTTATTTCCCAAACATTTGGAGAATATCTGATACAACGCTGGTCAGTGAAACATAAATTTGAGTTCTGTTGATTCTCTTGTCCTCTTTTATAAGGTGCTCTTTTATACATTTTGAATATATACTTAAAAACCATAACCTTGCTGCTCCTACATCAGCCAAGCTCAACGAGCGGAATAAAAAATGTTTTAGAACAATTCATATAGACAGTCGGCTGATGTGACCTTGCTTTTCGTCTTGTGCCCTTCAGCACTAACTCATTTAGTTTTGTACAACAGCACTGCTTTAACCACAGGATTATCAAAGAGCGCATGGTGACAAAGGTGACGCAATCCATGCGACATCCTTATATTCTATTCCACAGAGAATATGAAAGCTTTCATTTATTGTGCATCTTAAATAAAAATGAAACTTTAAAGAAGTAAAATCGATCCTATTGTTGTCTCACAAATGTGTGAAATAGGACCATGACCTTCCAACATTTCTCTTCAACACACTACGCCCTAAAGCTCTAAGTGCTCCAAATCCAGACAGGTTTAAAATAGGGAAGTCAGTGACCAAGGTTAATGTGGATCAGTGATATCCCGCAATTTTCTCACAAAGCACTGGCTATATACAGCTGTCAGGGATTTAATCATCTGTCTATGCGCACCCATAAAATCTCCTCAGCCATGTGTGGGGCGTAGAGCAATTCACAATTCACAATTCAACTCTTTGACTCCAAACTCCCAATGCAATTATTCTCACATGCTGACTTCACATAATTTGCGAGAAGATTGTTTTTGCCATTCAAAGTAAAAATGAGGAAAACTTATGGGAGTTTATAAGTGTAATAAGATAACTTCATTTATTTGGTTTGGGGTCAGTTGGATTGGATTAAATTGGAAAAATACAAAATACAAACATTTTCATTTGTGGTTTTGGCCCTCATTGTATATTTTCATGAGGTTATGCACTAACAAAGACAGCATGTGATGAGTGATTTAACCATCCTACAACAAAGAGGGCACCTAAATTGTGGTTAAGACATTAGTACATTCGGATGCCTCAGGGAACTTTGGTTGAAGGTTGGGATATACTTGTTATTGAATGGCTATGAAAACTTTTTATGCAAAGCGAACATCAACCTTGATGATTGACATAAAAAGTAAATTCATCTACGGCCATCCCATAAATATTTCAGTTATTTTCTCAAGGTCTGGAGTAATGCAGTGAAAATTGTCGTATTTATCAGCACAAACTGATGCATGAAATGTCCTAACTTGACTTTTTAAACTTTCTAGGTTGTAAAAGCGGACAAAAGTGTGCGGAGAGGACCAGCCCGTCGCAGCACAAATGCCCTGCAAGGCCACACCCAAGTGGAAAGCTTTGGAGGCCGCCATACTCCTGGTCGAGTGCGCTCTGGCCCCTGTCTCGACAGGATATCTGCCCCCTGATTTAGATACCCAGGGATGTAAACTGCTCTTAGAGAGAGGAGCTTCCCCTGAGCCCACAGAAGGATCTGGTGCGCCAGCTTGCAGATTTATGTAGGAGACCACCGATATGTTCTCTGTGAGGACAAGCACATGATGCCCCCTTAGGTCTGGAAGGAAGTGTGTCAGAGCTCGAAACACGGCCAGCATCTACAGGCA
>NW_015547665.1:1553952-1559220 GCF_001515605.1 Sinocyclocheilus anshuiensis | reverse complement strand
TATATTATTATTATTATTATTATTTTATTTTTTTTGTAACATTATAAATGTCTTTGCTGTCACTTTTGATCAATTTATGCATCTTTGCTAAATATATAAATACATAAGTAATCAATCAATCAATCTTACTGAGCCCAAACTTTGAACTTGACAACTCTGACTTTTGGTCAATTTGAGCAAAGTCTGAGACATTAATCTCTTCTGAAACACTAGAGGAGACACATTTGAGATATTTGGGGTTAAGCGGAGAAACCAAATCATCTGTGAGTTTTATCGTTTCTTTCCTTTCATACAGGATCACGGATTTAGAAGAGACATTAATCTATTTTACAATATGGATGCACAATATATGTCAATACCATATTTTTTATCATTATTGATATTGGATGTCATTTCTTCTTTTTACATTTAGATTACTTTTGCCATTATCTAACACTCAAATGTTATCTTTTAAAATAAACACTAATAATTTAATAACACTATTAAATGTAATATTTAACAATTTTCAAAATGTATCTATTTTCATACTGTACTTTATAATGTAATGTAGAATCTAGTAGTAGACTTCTAGTAGTCGCCATCTATTATTGAAAATAATTATCAGCTTGCTTGTTCCAGACAGAATTTTAAAATCAGTTCATCCCAACATTTAGATTGCGCTATAGGCTAATGCATGTTATCTTGTTATAACATAAGACGACGACTTTGGTTGCAGGCCAAAGAAGTTTGAATCAGGTCTTAAAACCAAAGTTTAAAAGATTATTAATTACAGCCTTAAATGTCATCCATTTACTTCCATAATTTCTTGTGAATGGTTTCACGGTTCACACTGCTCACTGACTCACCCAGCAGCTTTCAACTTGCTGCTTCCTAGTCAGAGTCAGAGTCAGGCCCCTTGGGTTCGGCCCTCAGCCGATAAGGCTGTAGTAGCAGGCTGATAAATGGCACAGACTCAGTGTTGGTCTGTATCTGTTTTGACAGCAGCCTCCCACTTTCTCCGGGCTTTATGAATGTGTGGAGATTACCACAACATACACCAATGAATTTTAATCTACCTGTCTCCTGCACTCCCCTAATGAGAGGCAGGCTCCTGTGTGCATAAGTAGCTCGCCGAACCATGGACAAGACAAACTCCAGAAACATCACATAGAATATTAACTGTATTCTGTATTAAATGTTTGGGAGAATAGTATAGTCACACTCCTCTGTTCTCAGACCAAGTGCAAACTCTTGGCCTTCACATATCAGGCTATCATGAATAATATGACTAATATACATGTTTGAACACTTAGTGCTTATTTATTAATAGCCAATAGTTGTTAAGGTGTTCTGTCATATGTCAGGCTGTGAAACAGTTTTTTTTTATTATTGTCATTACCAGATGGTTACCAGATGGTAACCAGATGTCATTACCATTTGGTTAGTTTCAGCAGGACTAGCCCCTGTTGGTAACTACACAATTATGGTGTAGCGCAGAAAGGATTGATATGAAAAATTGATATTGACATGAAATTGAGCAGAATTAATTATTAAGAATGTAAAATCCAGCCCTAGGTGATTGGCTCAAAGACAATGTTTTGGGGTGACAATGAAGCAGTGGTTGATCCTGCCCCAAATGGAATGCTTGAGGTCTTGTGGTGGGAAAAAAAAAGGCACCAAGTGTAGAGCTGTAATATTAATGTAGATAGCATATCTCAGACCATTTGGTCTTGGGAGAATTTGATAAGAAATATCTGAGCTTATACAGAATCTCTGAGTTTGGTATTTTAGCAAATGTGAGCACAGTTTGTTGAGATCTCTTCTGAAACTTGACAGGCTTTTTCTCGTGAGAAACTGGAGATTTAAGCAAAAGTCGGCTTCGATGAGAAACAGTTTAGACATTAAAAAGATCACAGTTGTGATCTTTCTATCCTATGGAGGAGGAAATACTGTATCTAGATGATATTCTATTGATATTCTCTCTCTCTCTCTCTCTCTCTCTCTCTAGTGCAAGTAAATTTTTCTAACATCTGAGTAATCTCTTGACTTCTTTATCTTTTTTACTGAAATACTTTTTTTATATATATATTTTTTTTGTGTGTGTTTGTTTGCAGTGATTAGTAGGCAGGAGACTGAATTACATTTGCAAACCATCTGAATGAAATTCCCTTTCAATCTAGTAGAGGTCACTGCAACATAAGGATGTTGAGACTCTATCAGTCTCTCACATTTATGATATGAATACATTATTTTTGTAGGTGGCATCTCATTAGTTCACTGCAAGAGCTTCACTTATAGGGCACAAATAAGGATATTTCATTATATTGCATATTTTGTGTGGACCAAAAGTTTAATGCAATCAATTGCGATGTGTGTATTTTATTCATTATCCTGTTTCATCTAGAGTGCATAACGCTGTCAAACCTGGAAAATTCTATGTTGCTTCTACTGATTTTTAATGAATACAAACTGCCTGACAGCTGCACAGTTAGACTACAACTTTTTTTCTTGTAGAAAAAAAATGTATTAGAACAAGTAGTTGGAGTTTTTCAGTAACCCAGGTGTGCTGATTAGCAATCGTAAATCAAAGAAGCTCAAGGTTTCTGATTTGCTGAGGTGGTCTTACTCTTATTGAACTACTTCCTGCTGTTCTGAACTGACAGGGTACGTTCCAATCACCTGACAGTGTCCTGCAAAGTGTCCTTCACAGAGTATTTGTCTAAGAAAGATTCCAAACTGTACATTTTGTATACCAAATCACATTTTCACACACACTCGCGTTTGGAATAATTAAGACTTTTTTATGTTTTTGAAAGAATATGCTCACCATGGCTGCATTTAATTGATGAAAAATACAGTAAAAACAGTAATACCTTAAGTTAGTAATAACTTAAAATAGGGCACAAGGTACTTTATTAAAATGAAGGATTTTTTTCTGTTGATTTTTAATTTATTCATTTATTTATTTATTTTCCTGTGTATGGTGTTCTAAACTTCTATCTGTGTGATTTCATTTGCAAATTTTAAAGTATTACAGCCATTGGACTGATTTCACACGTGCTTCAGAACGCGGTCACGCAGGGGCGTTCCCAAAGCGATCTCGATGCAGCTTGAGTTCCTGAAAGGGAACCAGGTCCACGTGTGAGGACAGGTTGCAGAGGAAACTGTAATTGCTTCAGAGTTACTCTTTGATAGCTAAGGAGACATGAGTTTCAACATTGTTTTAGATGATTCTTCTAAAACAAATGAGATGGTTGTTGACAACACATATACTGTTCAAAAGTTTGGGGTCACAAAGATTTTTTAATGCTTTTGAAAGAAGTCTTTTATAGTCAGCAAGGCTACATTTATTTAATCAAAATTAGAGTAAAAACTGTGATACTGTGAAATATTATTCCAATTAAAATGGCTGTTTTGTATTTGAATGTATTGTATAATGTCATTTTTTTCCTGCGATGGTAAAGCTAATTTTTCAGCATCTTTACTCCAGTTTTCAGTGTCACATGATCCTTTAACTCATTCCAATATGCTGCTTTGGTGCTCAAGAAACATTTCTTATTATTGTGATATCAATATTGAAAACAGTCTTGCTGCTTAATATTTTTTTGAAAATGTTTAAAACTAGTATATCCAGCAGGAAAAGGATGAGTAAATTAACTGATGCCCTCAGGCCCGCAAACACGGGATCTATACAGCGTGACTCCACATGACTTTTTGAACATCTGCTTCCTGAAACCCCAAGGGACCCGTGTCCTTATGTTACAACCAAAGAAACAGAACCTTGCATGACGATTTTAAAAGACAAATCGTTTAAAACTCATAAGTAGTGAAAATGTATCCACTGTATGTGTTCTGCCGTATATATATATATATATATATATTCGATGTGTTTATTGAAACCGTGATATTTTAATATTTGCCTTATAACTCTTTTTAGCAGACAAAGCATTTAATATGTGTGTAAGATATGTGAAGTTTAGTATCGGGTGAGAGCTTGTTTTATTCACAGAACATTGGTGTAAGTGAACATTTCATATTCATCATTTTCCGGTGATGATATTTTTATAAGAAGTTATTAAAACTGGCAGGAATACGCTCACTGGAAGCATGTGACTCATGCATGATAAGGAACAGTATTGGGTGTGGATAAGCCCTGCAACAGCATCTGATTGGACAACAACCTGTGGGCTGGACAAAAGTCAGCCTGCTTAAAATTGGACACAAAGCTCTGTCTTATGCTCGCTCGCTCGCTCTCCCTCTCTCAAGGCCTTTGGTTTTCACCTTGGTGAGCGCGACAAAGCGCCCCCACGCCGTAACATCGCACAGCGAGACCATCTAAGAACTCAAACACTTCAGTTGAAGCTTCGTAACTCTGCAGAACGCAAAGTCTCGCAAACTCAGACTTTAAGCAGGACTGCTCAAGCCTCTTCCGTAACCCGGCAACCAACCAATCCGACGAGGGTTTCCCCAAAGAGGACGTCACCCATACGTCACCTTAGTAACCAATCAGCAAAGGAATTTCCCTCCAACAGCCATCCAGGAAGCCTGCGTCAGCAACGGGAAATCATCTCAGCTTCTCAGCTGTCACCAAAGCAAAACGCGAGTAAACGAACAAAATCTTATCTCTGCTGAACTGGTGTCGAGCTAATTTAAGCAGTAAACATAAGCCAAATATCTACTTTGTGAATTATCTCGGGCTGAATTTAAAACCACTCGTGAAAACGAGTTAGAACTTTGAAACTTTATGCAACTCCGTTAACTCACTTCTGAACCGTATATGTGTGTGTGTGTGTGTGTGTGTGTGTGTGTGTGTGTTGTAGCCAGTTTTAATCAGGTGGACCTCGAATTTTCAGATCCGAGTCCTTTTAAAACCTGAATGAATTAATAATAATTAATTCCCTAAAATTAAGTAATCAAGTCATTACACAGATTAAGGAAAGGATTGATTTTGACTCTAGGTGTTCACATACCATCCTGTGACAAACTTGATTATATTACCCTCTCCCTCTGTAATGTGCTGAACTTGTGGTAATAGAAGAGAAGGCAGTTTCAAAGTCTTAATGTCAGTCAGTGAGTGATAGTGAAAAGAGTCATTACTCTCAGTCCATTGAGTTCATTATTGCCTCTCGCTGTAATAACCATATATCAGAAACTCTGTAGTTCAGAGCTTCGCCACTCATTCACTGTATTTTCATTCATTCTGTATTTATGAATGTATTTTACGTCCAGGTGAAGTTGGGGAAGTCGTGGCCTAATGGTTAAAGAGTCGGACTTGTAACCCAAAGGTTG
>NW_015547665.1:1550621-1553833 GCF_001515605.1 Sinocyclocheilus anshuiensis | reverse complement strand
ATATATATATATATATATATATATATATATATATTAAGACATAAGAGATTACCCACAGAAAATAATTTCAGCCAATGGAATCATTTAGGAGTCTAATTGGGGTTAGGATTTGGCCCAACACTGAATATTATCCGCATTTATTGGTATGAATCTTATCTACATTTGTTGTTCTGTATATTATAATACTGTTGGTGGACAGCCTGGTGAAGATATGCCACTCTTGAGTCATTCTCACCTGTTAGCTATCATCAGACTGCAGACAGATTCTGTGGACTGTTTAATGTGGCTAGTATAGCACAAAACCAATGAGAATCCGCACTGCAAGGCGGGAGTCAGCATCATACTTTCTGTTGTGCTGCTTTGGAAAGACTACATTGAGAGATCAGAGGCAAAGAGCAGCAGTTGACTGACTCATAGGGCATTTTCTACAAGATCCACAAGATATGAAAGACTCAGAATACATTGAACTGTAAGTGCAGCATACTGTGTAGATCTTTTACTGGACCAGATCACCACAGGTTTATTTCTGTTAAATTACTTATTATAATCCACACTTTAATGGCATCACATTGTGCAGTTGTTATGCTGAAGTATCCCATGATGATAGTTATGGGATATTTAGTAACCCCCTTCCCTCCTTCCCTCCTTCCCTTAAAACCTATAATGTGTGATTTGCAGATAAATTACATATTTTAGAAAAGTAGCAGCCATGTAAGAAAAGCATTATGGTCGCTGCTTTTGTTTTTATCTTGTTCTCAATGGCCTTAATCTTCTACTAAATGACATAATGGATTTGGAAATCAAAGCAGGAGCCTGATGTTCAAAGGATTATCTAAAAGTGCTTTATAGCACCTCACAGTAATCAGATATTTAGGTAACTGGGCTGTTCTCAGTGAGAGGAAAGATATGAAATCAGCTCTCGGGAATATTTCACTACACAGAAGCATTATTTCACAATGAAGAAAACCATATAAGAGACACTATTGTTTTATAGCTCAGGGCTCACAGAATCTCAAAATCTCTGGTAGCCCTTTGGGCAGGCATTTCTTATATGTTGGTAGCCCAAAATACATTTAACTAGCCCGAATAAAAAAAAAAATAATAATAAAAAAAAAAAAAGATATCGGTTGAACTTCACTGTGGACAAATCAGCATGATCAAAAACTTCAGTGATTGTGTTTTTTCTTCAAATAAGAAGTCAAGAGTGTAGAGGTGCAATGGGTCACAAATATCACAGTTTTGATCATATTATGGGTTTTGAGTCACAGATCGAATAATTTTTTTTGGATGAGAAAAAAACAAAAATGACAACAAAAAAAAGATCTTATTTAACGAACACTTTAAGTAATTATTCGATACCACACCAAAAACTGGTAGTATAACTAATAAAGGTCAAACATTATTAAAGACAAGTAAACCATAAGTAATAAAATAAGAACAAATAAACACATTATAAGCATAGATAAATAAAATATAACAAAGCTAAAAAATAAAGGTCTCACATTATTTTTCAAGCACAGAAATAATTAAATGTAAAATAACACTGTATAGTGTTCATTGTATACATTAAATACTGAATAATCTTTGTTAAAGCTGTGTTTTGTTGTTTGTTTAACATTGACACAGACAGCAGCAGGTATTTATAGGCTGCTGTCCCTTTAAGACAAACTGCATGGATCCAATACAATGATACATGTCTGATTTCTTTCACAGCTCTTTCACTTAAGACATAACTGACTGTGTTTACAAGAATGATTGTCGAGATGGGTATTTTGAGACAATTTTGTGTATGTGTCCATTCAAGTGCAAGGAAATGTGAACAAAGACTCAATTCTGTGTTTGCGTGCTGTCTGAGATGTGGTTCTTTGAGTGTGGGTGCACATAGAAAACAGTGCATGAGCAGCGAATTGAGTTCTCTTTCGCCTCATGCACTTGAATGGTTTAAAACCCTTGAATGTTTAAATTGGAAAGACTTAGAAACACGTGCAAATGATTAACTATGATCTGGTTTACCCTTGCAGGCCCTGTAGCCGAATTTAATTTTTCATGATTAACATTGTATCATTCGCACTGTTATTGAACTGAACTGAATTGAAGTTAATAAGTTAATATTGAAGTCTTTATCTATTAGTTTTATATGTGGTTGGCTATATTTAGTATTCCAAAATATTGAATACCATGTATGAGAAGTGCATTGGAAAATGAAGCACATATCCTTTACGAAGATTATCAACATGGAATGAATGATAATTTCAATATCTGTGAGGCATCGCAGCTTGAGTTCTGTGAACATCTGTGTCTGATTTCTGAACACAGTCAAAGGCTCAGAAATGCTGTTCATTAAATGCTATAACACTCAAAATTCATCAAAACCACATAGAAGTTGAGTGTTTATCAAGAATCAGAATATCCTCAGTTACCATAATGCTCCTCTAAATAGCACTTCTTTAGCAAGATGTTTTGTGAGAGAACTAAACTATAGTTCAATTAAATGTCATTGTTGTGTTGAAATATCTCTAAAAGATAATATTGCAAACATGCAACATCATTTAAACCAAATCAATTTTACCGTTTTGAAAGATTAACCCAGTTTCGTGCTTATAAGTGTTAAAGTTTTACAGTTACTTTCATTTGGAATAGAAAGGGAAGGGAAAGCACTTGAGGCCATCCAAATTGTAGATGAGTTTGTTTCTTCATCAGTTTGAAGAAATTTTGCATTACATCACTTGCTCACCAATGGGTCCTCTGCAGTGAACGGGTGCCATCAGAATGAGAATCCAAACAACTGATAAAAACGTCACAGTAATCCACACGACTCCAGTTCATCAATTAACATTTTGTGACATGAAAAACAGCTTGTTTGTAATTAGTAAATCCATCATTAAGGATTTAAATTTTTAACCATTGCTTCTGGCCAAAATATCAGTCCATAATCCATAATAATGCTTCCTGCAGTGAAAAAGTCCATTCCCTGTTGTGCTCTCACATCAAAATCCACCAACATATTTATTTAAAACTGTTTTGGACTGTTTTTGCTTGTAAACGGTGCTTGATCTGTGCATATTTCTCTCCTGATTCAGACGAGAAAGCAATATTATGAATAGAGGACTCATATTTTAGCCGGAGGCTGTGGTTTGAAGTTACAAACACCTTAAAGGGATAGTTCACCCATTTACTCACCCTCAAGCCATCCTAGGTGTATATGACTTTCT
>NW_015547665.1:1541185-1549989 GCF_001515605.1 Sinocyclocheilus anshuiensis | reverse complement strand
TGCTGAGTTGAACTATTAAAGGGATAGTTCAACCACAAATGAAGATTACCACATGATTTACTTACCCTTAAGCCAACCTAGGTGTGCTTTCTTCATTCAGACGATTGCAATCTGGGTTATATTAAAAAAAAAATGTCCTGGCTCTTCCGAGCTTTATAATGGCAGTGAATGGGGGTCAAGATTTGTAAGTAAAATAAAGGTCATCCATCCATCATAAAAAGTACTCCACACAGTTCTGGGGGATTATTAAAGGCCTTCTGAAGCGAAGCAATGCGTTTGTGTGAAAAAAAGAAATATCCATATTTAAAACTTTATAAACTGTAATGTCTAGCTTCCGCTAACTGTTGTACACATGTTCACGAGAGAGTGGCGTTCCAGCAGATGATGTAGGCGTAGAGTAAGCTTTTTTTTTTAAGTTTTAAATATGGATATTATAAATATCTCAGCATATTCCTTTAAATAGTTCATAGTGACTGCACTGAAAAATAGGACTGACTTTGAAAGAGTTCTCACTCAGAAATTGATAGTAAATTTCTATATATATGTATATATATGTGTGTGTGTGTGTGTGTGTGCTTTAGGCCACTAGAAGGCATGAGGTCTTTGCCTTTATATCTTTTTGTTTACATCAGCTTTATCAGCTATATATAATTACATTTTAAAATATATTCATGTATTGTACTATTATTTAAAATTATTATAAATGTAAATGAATATATTGTTTAATTAGTTAATATTAATTAATATTACCATATTCTATGAATACGAAAGAACTGTGTTACCATTTAACACCTTCACTGTACCATGGTGATGCCACATTATTTATTGGAACTCATTTCTTATACCAGTTCTTTCTTCTGATTCCAAGTAAAAGTAATAAATAGACCTTATTGTGATGTTAAATGGGATTCATAACAAGTCACTTAATATGTGCATATGCTTTCCGGTCACACAGCCAAAGTGTGCAGTGGTTAATAGTTGTGCCTATTGCAAAGGTGACACAGACATTGGTGAGGTGCTTCAATAAAGGCTTGCCACTGGTGAGAAAATAAGAAAAGATTTGTTGTACTATCATATTTTGAGCTATAGATGATGAAGGGCATTATAATGAAATCAGCAGTAACGTTTTCATCTGTCAGCCATCAATCCTGGTGTGGTGCTTAGTTAGCTGTCATACACGGATCTCTCAGACATCAGGGAGTTCTGAATATCACTTTAATTTTTGATGTTATGCAGGTTTAAAAAGAGAAATAAGAAAGAGAACAAGTTTTTGGATTCCAGTTTTAGACCCCTACGCCAATATGAATACTTTAGTAACAAACAAACAAACAAAAACTTTTACAGCTTATTTTTGAACATAGTTCAGGGTAAAGAAACAAAACAACTCTTAAAAGTGTCTGTTTCAAAGACGATTGTCAAGTTTTTTTCTTGTCATCTTGAGTTTCTGTGTCTCACACTGAGCATATGGATTTGCAAAAAAGTAGAGGCAAAACCTCTACCCTCTATCATCCTGATCTCCATGGTCCAACAACGTCATTACTGAAATGACAATAAATGAAAGAAAAGGTGTCCTCATTTGCCCGCCACTCTGCTTTCTGTGAAATAAATTATTTGAGACCTCCGTGAGCAGCACAACAGTAGGCCGTATTAATATAGTTTTTTCTTGGCAGTGGCTTCATGCAGGAATTCCAGGAGTCAGTGGGACAGACATACCCACAACATTAAGTACAATAGGCAACAAAAAAAAAATTAAATAAAAATTGCGCACAGCGGGGAATGACTGTGTGCGTGTTTGTGTGGGAAATTACAAATGGGAGTTTTGTATTTAGGTATCTATGGGCATGTATCTACGCAGATGCATGCACTTCATATTCGTCCATTTAGATCCATCTGTTAAACATTTCAAGTTATGAGAGGGAAACGTAATATAATAAATATAGTTTCTAAATGTGCTTAAAATGAAATGGACCATTTTAAATGTTTTACAGACTTTAATTTACAGACAATTTCATGTTTTTTGAGGTTGTTGACCACAGTGAGAGATATGAAGAATATATATATAATATATATATATTAGGGTTGGGCCGATAGACCATGCCATCGTCCATCGCAGATGGCTGACAGACATCACAATGTTAAGCTGACATCGTGATTCCTCCCCCCACCACCCCCTCTCCCGCAATCCGCCACATCCCAGTTCCGTTCGTCCATCACGATGTTAAGCTGACATTGTGATCCCCCCCCCACCACCACCACCACCTCCTCTCCCGCAATCCACCGCATTCCAGTTCCGTGTTCGGAAAGGAAATGAAGTGTACTACAGAAACCCTAAAGGGAATAAATAGCCTACAAGATGGAAGGATAAAAAAAATATTTCAATACTTTTTCTCGCAATTATATTGTTAGGTCAGTATAGGCGACTGTATATAAATTGCGGGCATCAGGGAGCCACTATTGAATCCGCTTTCGATTGTGCGCTCTCATTTTACTTTCACTTTCACTTTTGAGATTTGCGATCACAAGGACTCTATACTATGGAGCGGCAGTACTTACCACACATTGAAGATTGTCATTGGTGCTCAGGATCTGCAAATCATTCGCCATCGTCCCATCAGACATTTCTCCTTACTCTGTGTATGTGGTAAGTGTTTTACTGGTAGTCCACTGTATGAAAAATTGTTGGGTATAGTATGTCACAGTTTACTTTATTTTGCTATCCTCACTTACATAAATGAGCTATAGTGTACTGCCCCACTAGTAAAAAATATAAAATGTTATATCTGGTGTCTGAATCATTTTTGGTATATATAGATATCTTCATATCTCTCACTGTGGTCAACAACCTCAAAAACATGACATGTAAAAATGGTTAAGAGAGACTTGAATACTGATTCATGAGAATTATGAATACTGATGCAGAAGTGAATATTTCTTGCCAAAGGAAACTAATGGCCATGTGTTTCACACAAGCACACATAAGCATTCTCACATGAATCATTGGACATGTATTTTCTACTCACACACATTTACAATAATTGGCTTTGTGGTGCTCGGCAGGCATGGGCCAGCTGATGTAGCAGATGGTTCAGGCTGGACCCGGGAAGGTGTTTGATGGGTGGAAATAGGTGTCTTTAATTGCATGTCAAGTCTGACACCTCTGCCAGGGTTAAAGGGGCCTGTCTGTTCCTGTGCCTGTTAGCCCTCACAGCTCCTTCAGCCAAGACTCATCACTGTCCCTGGAAATCATCGCTAATAGCACACACACACACACACACACACACACACACACACAAAAAAAAACAATAGATCTCCACTGGTTCGACACAGAGCCTGGAAATATACATTGAACATCTCAAAAGAGTGCAGTACTACAGTTAACATAAAAAAGTAAGCAAAAATTATATTTCTAGTTACCTTTAACCAAGTGACAGATTTTGTGCAACCCTAGTAGTTCTATCCAGTGGCGTAGGCAGAATTTTATTTTTGGTCGGACCTTGGCAAAAGTGAGCACTAGTAACTAACGGATGGAGTAGGACTCAGTATTCAGGTCATTTCAATCTTTTCTTTGATCCTATGGAAAAATAAAACGTAGAACACAGTTGAAGACACACATAGTAAAACTACCATCTCCATCACCGTTACGAACATGCCCATTGTCAACATAACCTAAAATCATTCACAATAGCCCCAGTCCCTAAATACTGCTACCGATTACAATAGGCCACTTGAACTATAAAGTTAGAAGCTGTGTAGAAAGAAGACCTCATGCCAGGTCATAATGCACATCTGCTCAACTAATACGAATACAAAACACAGACGTGAACTTGTATCACTTAAGTCACAACATCTACATGCAACATACTGTAGCTACAGCCTGTCCACATACAAAATATGAGTTAGCAGTTAGAAAGAAAATTAAATACTGCTTTATTTATTCCGAAACAGAAGTCATTTAAAATATTATTTGTATATTGTAATTTTCATTTCATTATTCTACAGTAAATGTGCAAAGATTGCCTATTCAAGGCACTGCATTTCCTCATCATATTTTCTCAAATATATTAGATATAATTGAAGTGTATAAAATTATTTTATTCAGAAATGTCATGTTTGTAATTTTTTTTTTTTATTATTATTATTATTTGTTAATTCGTTATTTAAATTAATAGGCCATTTATATTCGGAAACAGGTGCAGTTAGTCGCTGGCATTAGTCACAAATAATCTTTGTGAGGACGACTAGTAACAGCTGGCCTTAAATTCTTTAGACACCGCACACTAAACGACTTTAAACACAGACTAAAAACACTGGCTGAGCCCAAATTACATTCATAATCGGCCTGAGAGTAGTGTGTTCCCGGCTTTACAGAATCTATCTATCTATCTATCTATCTATCTATCTATCTATCTATCTGTCTGTCTGTCTCTCTGTCTGTCTCTCTGTCTGTTTGTCTGTCTGTCTGTCTGTCTAGCAAAGACTATCTGAAAATCTATCTATCCATCTATCTATCTATCTATCTATCTATCTATCTGTCTGTCTGTCTCTCTGTCTGTCTCTCTGTCTGTTTGTCTGTCTGTCTGTCTGTCTAGCAAAGACTATCTGAAACATGCTAGCAATGTGATAATATGTGCTAGCAAATGCATAGAAACACTCTGGCAACCATTCAAGAACAACCTACCAACCACATAGCAACACCCTAGCAACCACTCAGAATACCCTAGCATCTGCATAGGAACCACCCCACAGCCTTCAAAACCTTCAAACTGCAAACTTCAAAACTAATTCAAACTACTTCAAACTGAAAAACTTCGTATTTCAAGCTTTTAAAACTACTACAAACTTTACAAACTTTATTTTAACCTAGTTGTATTTTATTATTCACATTTATCATTTTTTATTTCCTTCTTACCTGCAGATAATTTTTGGAGTGCACTCCAGTATGATTGTGAAAATAATTCGAAGAAAATAAATAAATACATACATACATACATACATACATAAATTCTAAAATTCATTCTAAAATTCATTTTGGAATCAAAATCTGGTATCACTTTATTTTACAGTTCAGTGTACCTACCTAAGAAAGTGCTGGGTAGTATAAGGTAACTACATGGTTAAGGTTAGGTTTAGGGGAAGGTTCATGGTTAGTACCTAGTTATTACTTAGTTGTTGTAATTACTATAATAACTACATAGTAGGAAGAAGACCATAAAATTAAGTGCTACTCAAAATGTAACCAAAATTTAAATCAAAACTCCCTCATTCCTACTGTGCGCAATTCATCAATGTGTGTTAGTCTAAGAAAGTGATTTCTAATATTTCATTAAATATGAGAAATTCCCACAATACAGTTAGTGTACTATAAGTCATGTACTATTTTATCTTCCAAAGAATATTCTGCTTTATATGGAATTAGGGGTGTGCCATATCATACTGTCCACGATAATACCGGTATAATTTTTTGCATTAAAAGAAAGTGTCATATCGCGATATCAATGATATAGCGTCATGATGACATATGGCTGATATACATTACCTTGCGCGCACAACAACAACACCACCACACAATAGGTGTGTTCGACTTGAAGCAGCGCTGCGTAGACTGATCGGTGTATGACATCAAAGTATCGTGAGAGCGGTTCTAGAGCATATTCATGCACATACTCTTACCTTCAAAAATAGACGAGGTGCATATCTTTAGCGAAGCGGCGCGGAGAGCCACTACTGGGACGCTTCTGAAATGTGCCGCGGCTCCGCTGGTGTAAACACAAGCACTGACTAGAGTGGCCACGTCGGAGTCATGCAGTGTAAATAAGGGTAAGTCACTCTCGTGGTATTTTAACGTCATACACCGATCGGTCTGCTTCAAGTCGAACACACAGCTGCTGCTGCCACCTTTTGACAATAGATTTACACTTCAAATTAGGTAGTCTGTCATCGATGACAGTAGCTCATTGGAAAAGGATGGAAAATGCCCTTCATTTTGTTTGCACTAATAAATGCTGCTGCCTGCCAGTTTCAATCACCAATAAAACGTTGTTCCATGTTTTTTTTTTTCTATATCGTCATAAATAGCGTTATCGCAAATATTATTGAAATATCGTGATATAATTTTGAGGCAATATCGCCCACCCCTATATGGAATACCGTTAAATGGTTTGCAAACACTATTTCATGTTTTCTTTAGGCATGAGTTATATATTAAATATACACCCCTCAGCTTAAAAGAAGAAATAATGGCACAAAACTGGAAAACTATTCATATGACAAAAAATGGTACGTTGTTTAACCAGTGCAGTTAGTTGTAGGCTCTAAACTGTTCTTGCATCATCCAAAGCTTGTAAAGTCTGTTGTATCTTCCAGTTTTACACTGTTCTTTACCTTTACCAAAAAGGTGCATGAAATCCCATGCAATATTCTTCAGATTATCCTATGATCGAATCCTACTGGGTCACTCCAACCTGAAACAAAGAAACAATGAGTTGAGATGCCCGTATGAAGCCTGGCATCGCCGAGATTCCAAGCAAGGATTAGTCTCTGGAATCAGTGGAACAATCACTCACCAAATACTTCATTAAAACCTGCCATACAGCCCTCAGTGCTCAGCTGGGCGAAAATAAAGAGAAGCTGACATTAACACTGTTGCCAGGCACAAAGGCTTTTTTTAATTGAAAAAGTGGAAAATGCTCCTTTTATCTGGTTGTTGAGGATGGCAGATGTTTAGTGTTGCAAAAGCAGGTCAGTGGAAGCGTAAACGCACATGAACTTTCACTCAATAATTTTGCTAATTGCTTTCTTGAAGTAATGACCTGTGTCTTTTAACACAATGTGTGCGATACTGAAGCGTCCATATGAAGAAAAAGATTTATGATTGTGGCCTAAGGACACTGCACACATTGTTTAGAGAAGCTAATGCTGCCTTAGAAGGTTTCCAGTGGTTTTCCCTTTTTTTTTTGTAATTCTCACCCATCCTCCTAATTGTTGTTGGCTTTCATAGCTGTAGTTATTCAAAGCTTGTTATTTATGCAAGAAATAATACCACATTATTAAGGAATTATTTGATTTGACCCATCTTTTAATTTTTTGATCTTTACCTGTTTTATTTCTCTCTCTTTTTCTCCTCTATAGTGTGTCCTGGCACTGATAACAAGCTCAGCACGCTGTCGGATTTGGACCAGCAGTACAAAACTCTTCGCAAGTTCTACGAAAACTGTGAGGTGGTCATGGGAAATCTGGAGATCACCAGTATTGAAAGAAACCGTAACCTGTCATTCCTCAAGGTGAGATTATCATTACGTTAAATCTTAATTTAGATTTAGTGCCCTGCAGAGTTTAGCTCCAACCCTAATCATACACACCTGAACCAGCTAATCAAGGTCTTACTGGGTATGCTTGAATCTTCCAGGCAGGTGTGTTGAGGCAAGTTGCAGCTAAACTCTGCAGGACACCGGCCTTCCAGGACCAAGTTTGGTGAGCCCTGTTTTAAGGAAACAAAGTTGGGTACATTTTTTGCTTCCGCCAAGTAGTTTGGAGAACAGTTTAATGTATTTAAATACAGTCTAACACATAATCTATATCATAAGTTACATATAAAATGTATGTACTGTATATTAATATACTTTTTCAGTTTTTGCGTTGTCCGTTTGTCTCACATGGATGGAGCTGCTAAAATGTGTCTTGCTTTAGAGTGGTGGCCTTCTCTAGATGTAAAGATGTTCATACACTACTGTTCAAAGCAGAGAAGTTCACAAGTCTTTAACTTGGAGTATGAGTCAAGTCTGAAGTCTTTAACCAGGAGTCCGAGTCAAGTCTCGAGTCTTTGGTCACGAGTCTGAGTCGAGTCTTAAGTCATTTAATGTCTCGCTAAAAAATCCCATTCAGAATCTTCATGTATTGGAATCTTCCTAATTACGAAGCTGTTTTATGGCTATAGTCAAGTCAAGTCAAGTCAAGTCACCTTTTGATTTGACCCATCTTTTAATTTTTTGATCTTTACCTGTTTTATTTCTCTCTCTTTTTCTCCTCTATAGTGTGTCCTGGCACTGATAACAAGCTCAGCACGCTGTCGGATTTGGACCAGCAGTACAAAACTCTTCGCAAGTTCTACGAAAACTGTGAGGTGGTCATGGGAAATCTGGAGATCACCAGTATTGAAAGAAACCGTAACCTGTCATTCCTCAAGGTGAGATTATCATTACGGTCTTTAACAGCATTTTATGGATGTCATTATAAGCACAATAGAGGAAGGGCTCCTCCAATGGGCAAAATTTAGATTTTTGTCACAGTAAATGGCACATTTAATTTGATGCAAATGAAAATGAGGTTGTAGGGTTAGTGGTGCACTCTGCTCAAAATGCTGTGAAGGTTTTTGGTCACGTGTCCTTTTCACAGCACATGCTTTTTCCCTATACAAAATTTGTGGAAAATCAGATTTTGAATGTTTTGTCCACTGAACACAAAAGTTCACAAAGGATGCTATGATAGAAATCTAAAACTTGTTTATGTTTCAGGTACCTCTTTACTTGGAAAAATTACTCTTTTCCATTAAACAAGTAAGTTATGACAGCCTAATTTCAAGTAGTGCTTTTTTTTCCCTTAAATAAACCATTTTTTAATTATCTCTACTGAAAAAAACAAACAAAAAAAAAAAACGGTTCAGTTGGTAAGCCAGTAGCTTCAAGGGGGCCACAAGATGACTTTAAAGTGATAGTTCACCCAAAAATGAAAATTCTGTCATCATTTACTCACCCTCATACAACAAATGAGTTTCCTTCTATTGTTGAGCACAAAAAGATTTGTATTTT
>NW_015547665.1:1530253-1538736 GCF_001515605.1 Sinocyclocheilus anshuiensis | reverse complement strand
ATTGGTACACAGAGCAGTTGAGATAAATCAGGCAGGTTATTTGTGAATCTGTCTTTGGTGGCTGGAACAATAGTTCTGCCCGGACGATAACGCGGAGCCATATAGTTAATATTAGTAATACGCAGCATGCACGATACAAGGAAATGGTCAGTAACATCATTGCTTTGAGGTACGATATCTATATCAGTAAGATCAATTCCATGCGATATAGACAAAATATATGATCTATGATCTGCTTTGTAAAAAAAGAGGTGTTAAGATGTAAGGTTAATGTACATCCAGCCTGTTACTTATATGTTTTAATCCATTACCATGTTCAAAACAGTTTTCTGTAATTCAATTCTATAATAAGAGTCCAATCTACCATGACACATAAGGAAATATTTGACACAGATATTACAAAACCATACAAATAAAGTATTTCTTTATGATATAAGTCAGGGGTATTCTATTTAAGTTCCAAGAGGCATGGCCTCTATATTTTCTTCCAAGCAAAAGTCCGGACAAAAAAAAAAAAATTACATGTATTGTATTTTTACATTTAGATACATGTGAGGCCATGTGACAAAAAAAAACAAAACACTGTTTGTTATTGTCACGAGTGCATTGCTGAGTGGAGTGAGGAGCAAGGAACGGAGAGAGACGAGGAGTACATCAATCCAAATGGGCTTAATTAAGACAAAGGATCATGGAACACTCACGCTATATATGTAGACATGAACAATACCGGATGCTGAACTAAAGACAGGGAACACTATTTAAACACATGACAAGACGAGGGGATGACGAGACACACCTGGGATCAATGAAAACAAACTGGGAACACCTGGGATTAAATCAACATAATCAGGACAGGAACAGGAAACTAACCAAATGTGGGCATAAACACTGGGACACAGGGAGCACATGGGGAACAAAACACAACACAAGCCTGACATCACTCCCCCCTCTGGAAGGCGCGACCTCGCGTCAAAGAACATCAAAGGGGTTGGAAGGTGGGCACCTTGGCGATCCCTAAGGACAGGCTTGGACACGACGGGATCCCCAAGGCGGTCCCAGATCCGGGCGCATTGGCGAATCTGGCGGTTCGGGGCGCCATGGCGGATCTGGCAGTTCAGGTTGCCATGGTGGAGCTCGTAGCTCAGGGGGCCATGGCGGAGCAGGCAGTTCAGGTTGCCATGGCGGAGCTGGAAGCTCAGGGGGCCATGACAGAGCAGGCAGGTCAGGTTGCCATGGCGGAGCTGGTAGCTCAGGGGGCCATGGCGGAGCAGGCAGTTTAGGTTGCCATGGTGGAGCTGGTAGTTCAGGTTGCCATGGCGGAGCTGGTAGCTCAGGGGGCCATGACGGAGCAGGCAGTTCAGGAGGCCATGGCGGAATCTCTGTTGCCTTAGTCGGCTCGACCACAGGTATATGCCCCCCCAAAAATTTTCTTGAGAAAAACTAGGAATCCTGGGGGGCGCTCTGGAGGAGCGGGCACTTGAGGGCGCTCTGGAGGAGATTCAGGGACTGGAGCCCTCCTTGGGCTAAACACGGGGACAGGAGCCCTCACTGGCCTAAACTTGGGAACTGGAAACCTCTCTGGGTTATACACGGGAACAGGAGCCCTCCGTGGGCTATACTCGGGAACAGGAGCCCTTCGTGGGCTTAACGGGATATCCGGAGCCCTTCCTGGGCAGAACTGTGGATCAGGAACCCGTCCTAGGCTAAACGAGGAATCAGGAGCCCCCACTGGGCTTAACTGGGGATCAGGAGCCCTCCCTGGGCTTAACTGGGGATCTGGAGCTCTCCCTGGGCTAAACTCGGGGACTGGGAAGTGCTTACGAGGAGCTGGCACTGGAGGGTGCTCTGGAGGAGCAGGCACAGCAAGGCGCTTTCGAGGAGCTGGCACTGGAGCGAGCTCTGGGGCTCGCAGGCTAGACTGAGGAACCTCCGGCGGGATTGCCACAGGAGCGGCCAGCTGACTTGACTCGGGAACGGCCGGCGGGCTGGAGAAAGTCGCGGTCTGTGGTCTTGACTGAGGAATGGCCGGCAGAGGGGTTCCGGATCGGGATCGGAGACTCTCTAGACACCGGATGACTTTCTCCTTCCAGTCGAGGTCGGCGGTGTCTGTGAGCTCCATGGGCTGATGGAAAGTCATCCCGAGCCGGAACAGCGTCAAAGACGATCAGGTCGGGGCTCGCCTGAGCCATGGCAATGAACAAGGCTCGTTCCTCCATGTAGGCGGGGAGCAACGAAAAGTAAAACAAAAAAACGTATAGAACAAAAACAAAAACACGGGAGAAGGGGCGCCGCTTACTTTTCTGTTTTAGGTCCGGTATTCTGTCACGAGTGCACTGCTGAGCGGAGTGAGGAGCAAAGAATGGAGAGAGACGAGGAGTACATCAATCCAAATTGGTTTAATTAAGACAAAGGAACACAGAACACTCACGCTATACATGTAGACATGAAAAATATCGGACGCTGAACTAAAGACAGGGAACAATATTTAAACACATGACAAGACGAGGGGATGACGAGACACACCTGGGATCAATGAAAACAAACTGGGAACACCTGGGATTAAATCAACATAATCAGGACAGGAACAGGAAACTAACCAAATATGGGCATAAACACTGGGAGACAGGGAGCACATGGGGAACAAAACACAACAGAAGCCTGACATATATACTATTTTAATATTTTACTTCAAAACAGTATCTAGCCTACTAAAAACAATGTAGCTAATCAAAACGTTCTCATCTTGAGCAGAAAAAAAAGATAATTAACAGTTTCAAAGTTTAAATTCCATCCTAGCCATCTATCAACAATTTTCCCAATTATAATTAGGCCTAGATTTTTTTTTTTTTAATGTTCTTAGCCTACAGATTAATAATGCTAAATGTCAGAATAACGTCTTGCCACATCTGGTTTGAATAGCTAGTCAGAGTCATAGGTTATAGATACTATAACCTCTATAGTGAGAAAAATAACTATATTTGCAGCATTGTTTTTTTCTGCTGTGTTTTAGTGAAAGTAATCTCTAATTTTGCTGCTCACCGTATTTCTGTTGTTGTTAAAATAACCGTGTTATCCGCAGCTCTTGAACTTGGCGCCGGCGCGCGTCCGGAGAGAGAGAGAAAGCGCACGGAACTGAAAGGGCTTGAATAAAGCGTGTTTGGCTTTAGATAAAAATACTAGAATATATAGCGCTGAAAGATATTTACCATAAACGACCCTGAGCGCTTATGTGATCCGCTCCGCTGTTTTGACGTGCTGCTCACTAAAAATGGTGCTGCTACAGCTCGCGGTCCTTTTATTCATGAAAATATTCACGAGTCCTTTTCCTCGAGTCGAGTCAAGTCTGGAGTCATTTCAGGTCGAGTCTGAAGTCAAGTCTGAAGTCTATAAGAGTGCGACTCGAGTCCGAGTCACTAACTCGAGTGTCCATCTCTGGCTCAAAGGTTATTTTATCAAAAATACAGTAAAACATTAAATTTGTGAAATATTATTAAAATTTAAAATAATTATTTTCTGGTTTGCTGTATTTTAAAATTTAATTGATTCCTGTGAAACAAAGCTGAATTTTCAGCATAATTACTCCAGTCTTCAGTGTCACATTATCATTCAGAAATCATTCTAATATGCTGATTTGCTGCTCAAGAAACATTTCTTCTTATTATATGGTAATACGAAATGTTAAAATAGCATCCTAGCATCTTGTGATAGGTTAGAATGTTAGAGACTTTGATTGACAGCTCATTAAAATCTCATCAAGCCACCTGATTGTTACATGCCAGCTGAGTGGGAACATCAAGTTCACTGTCCAAGCAAGCGCAGTAGAGACAGATAACCTTTGTCTGCAACAGAAATATGTGAAAAATGTAAACTGTGTGGGTTGATGTTGTTCAGTCGTGTAGTATTTTGCAGACCGAGCAGGAATTCCAGCACAATGGGGCTTTCCTCCGGTGTAATAATGCTTCAGTTGTTCTAGCTGGCTCTTGTTCTTTTACACGGGTCATTCACTCCATTCTCTACGGTCGTTGTGAAGAGTGAAGTGGTTTCAGGCAGTAGTGAGGAAGTTGAAATTGTCTTGAAAGAATATCAGTATTGCACTCATACAAAAATCTACTGCTCCACAGTCTCAGAGGAATGCTTTTTTTTTTTTTTTTTTCAAATTACATAGTTCATACATTATGTTATTAGTGGAAACCTAAAGGAAATTACAAGTACTAAAATTAAGTACTAAAATTAAAGGAATTCAGGATTTAGTACTAGTTAAACTCATGCAGCAATCACTGCCCAAAACGGTTGAGACATGAAATTTAATTAGATTTGCTGATAATTGCAATGCAGAGTCAAATATAAATTAGGCGTCCTGTTGCGTGTATGTGCTTAGAATGTTGATTCGAGTGATCTGTAGTATATAATTTTCTTTTTATAGATTTTCCTTGTAGTCACATCAACACAAGCATTATAATTTGTCTGGAAATTAAGCTATTTTCTACCATCTAATTTTAAAGGTTACATGGAAACATATACCCTCTTTGTTTTTTCTGTTTGCATCAATTTCTGTTGGCTAATTAGCAATATGTTAAATGTGTCTTCAGTAGGGTTGGGTATCGTTAGAAATTTTCTGGTTCTGATTCCGGTTCCATTTAAATGAACTATTTTATTATTATTTTTTACTATTTTACCTTCATTGAATGTAGTGTTGCTGTAAGGTAGTAAGTAATGTTGAGTAATGCTAGTCGATCAATCACAGGTGCTTCAAACTTGATGTTTTGGTAACACTTTAGAATAATGGTCCGTTGTTAACAAGTAAGCAATGAGTGGTTTCCACATTTTTAAACATTTAAAATGCATGAAAATAAATATTTTCTATCACTTTGTTTATCACTCTTGAAATGACCTGTACACTAAATAATCTAACCCTCATACTTACATAACAACAGCAGTCTATTTATGTAGTGGTCCAAGTTGAAGTCAGTATGTACTGTATATTAATGACAATATGGGACAAATATAATGTAATTTAGTGGCGGCAGGAGCTGTGCGCTGCCGGTACATGTACAGTCAGACAAAACAACGTACACAGTTATCAAAGAAGCGAGTGCACGTACAGTCGTGGAAAACGATGTGTTCCAGAGTTAAAGGTCCCCTGAAATGCTTAGAAACACGTAGCGTTACTCTCTCTCTCTCAGTACCTGACAGGGCTTAAATACGACCCTTGGGTGGAGAAATGCCTAGGAGGGGATTGAAGGCACACACATACATCGGGTGAGGAGGTAAGGACGTAGCCTGGGACTTACTGAAAACATGGCAAATATTGTGGTACTCCATTGAAACATCAGCTACCTCAACCTAAAAAACAGATGACACAGAGCCAGGAGACAAGGCTGCACTCAGACAAGATGCACGACAATACTGATTCCAAGATAGCACAAAACTCCCTGACCAATCCATGTGAGGATTGTGCTGTAGTAGCCATGGGTAGTCTAGGAGGTACAGCTATCTGACTTACTGAAGGAGTGGAATAGGTGATGGAGGTAATGGGATGACCATTGAGGGAATGGAAAGAGTTGGGAGAGGGAAGAGGGATGGCTGGAATGCCCCAATGTGCAGCAATGGAAACATCCAGGAAGTTGTTTTGACTCCTGAGTAAATCAGTGAACAGTGTCCTTATACTGGATAGAGACAGTGAGCAGAGTACGTGAGGTGGGGGAGTCGAGACAAGGGTTTAGGCTTGGCATGGGGCAGAGAATGGTCATACATAACGGCTGCTCTTCTGGCTATGGCTTCCTTCTGTAGTTCTTGTATCTGGGCACTGAGTTTGTCTACCTGGGCTGTCAGGGGATCGACTTCCATGAAGCAAATGTTAACTGGCCCAGGAGAATGTTGAGTCACCACAGTTTGGACTTGGTCTGCTGAGTCCACTGTGGTCAGACTGTGCTGTCAGGAAGAGGCATGGATTCAGTTGCAGGGACAATGCAAAATTTTATTCTTAATGAGAACAGAAAAATGGCAGGAACACAAAATAGGGAGAGAGAGTTCAAACGGGAGGCCACGGGCAGGAAGTGCCAGACTGTACTACTGACTGTACTACTGAGCATCCAGATCAGCATCCATCGGGAGAACGCCAGGGGAGATCCGAGAACACCAGCACAGGTAAAAGAGGTGGAGCGTTGTTGGGGTGTGAAGGAGAGAGAGGGTGCAGGGAAAAAGTAAAAAACAAATGGCACTTGGAGTCATAAAAAACATGGCACAACAAGACTTGACAAAACAAAAGTAGGTCAAGAGGATAGTGCTACACTTGCATGCCACAACCATCTGACAAAATACTGAACATGAGACAAGCTAAAATAAGGGAAGAATGAGGACCTAACTAGCAGCAGGTGTGACGGTGAACACAAAAGGATAATTAGGGATAACAAGAGGAAGGGGAAAAACGCCACAGTGACAGTGGAGTACATGGTGTCACGGATATGGACTTTTGTTTGTGTTTCTTTCTGTTCCTGTTCTCCTGCCATAGTTTTGGTAATTGACCGAGTTCCTGTTTCCCCTCAATGCCTTAATGCCTAGAGACTTTGTGGACCTCGCCAACTTAAAGTTTGACTGAAGTGCCTTAAAGCACACAGCATTATGCTATGTGGTGATGTAATTTCAACTGAAACAGGAAGATGGGGCGGGACATATCGAGCAGCCCTGCCCCCTTTTTAAATAGCCAATAGCATTTCATTTGTAATGTCACAGCTTGAGCCAGAGCCGCTGAGCTCGGTAAGTTTATGACAGCCACAGTCTAATAGATTAGCCCTTTAGATTCAATATGAAACTGCTACTAAAGCAAAACAGTGATTATAATGATGCTGAGAATGTGTAGTTTGAAAATTGTGTCATTTATGTTGGTGCAGGGCACCTGTGTTATCTCTTCTACTCATTTCTAACTGTTTCTCCTCCTAATCTGATCCAAATCGCTATAAAATATAGCATTCTCTGTAGAATTCAAATGCGTCTGATATATTTTGTGGTATGCACGACTTGCATATGATTCGCTCCGTGATATCGTGTCTCTGGACAGGAGCAGACAGTGTGCGTGACACAATGCAAAACCAGACTTCTTTCGACCCAATGGAAAGCATATTTACACTGTCTGAATCATTCCTTATCCCCCATATAGTGCACTACATGCCATTTAGCATAAAGAAAATACCAATTCTGTGAACAAGTGACCTATTTCAGCCGCAGTTTCAGCGTCTATTTATAGTGTAGGGGGCGGGACATTTCAGATTCTAGAGAGCATTTAATTGGACAGAAAATTTGATGAGAAGCTGAAGTACGATGTGACATCAAAAATATCGTTGAGCCGTTTTGGCAGAAGTGATGAACTGCAAGCTTTGAATGCTAATATCTTCTAAATGCGAATTTTGTCACTGTTTTGGAGCACACTGCCTTATAGATAACGTACTTGGTTACTAACGTAACCTCGGTTCCCTGAGAAACGGGAACGAGTACTGCGTCGATAGACGCTACGGGAAACTCCTTTTCTCCGATTTACTGAAGCCTTTTTTTCAATCACAGCAGTGCATCTGCACTGCCATTGTTTCAGAAATGAACCAAGGACGGCGAAGCAGTGCGCCCGAGCCCGCCAAAATGGGTGGGGCATCTGGCTATATAAGCTATATAAGGTGCTCGGTATAGGATCACTGATTCTTTCTCCTTCAGCGAAGACATCTACTGCTCTTCGCTGATTCTACGAGATTTGAAGCCTTCGCCTGCAAGCTGATCCAGCCGCCGTTCTGCAGCAGCAAGATCAGCTCGCCGCCTCCGCTCTCTGCTCACCGCTTGCAGCTCGCCGCCCACAGCTCGCCGCTCTCAAGCAGCACTGATCAGCGCAGCGCCTTGCAGCACCGGATCAGATCGCCGCTTCAAGCAGCTCTGTTCCCGCGTCGCTCTGAAAGGCAGCCCCGGTCAGCGCTTCGCTCACGAGCCGGCTGCAGAGCGCCTGTGTTGACGCTTTCCTGCTTGAGGTAACAGAGCAAATTTCCTGCGACGTTGTTGCAAATGTCGCGCCACGGCTGTGGCTCGTGCAGTACACCACTGCACGCTGATGATGGGCACAGTGAATGCATGCGATGTCTGGGGAAATCCCATGCAGAAGCCGTGCTCACTGAGAAGTCATGCTCCCACTGCGAGAGCATGAGTCTCGCCTCTTTGCGCTCTCGGATAGCTTTCTTTTCAGAGAGCACCCCCGCCCCTCGCGCCCCCCCGTTTCCTTCCTCCCAGGAACCTGTGAGGAAAAAACAGCGGGGTAGAGGATCACAGCGCTCGGATATGAGTGAGCTTATGTCGGCTCAAGGCCCGTGTACCTCACTCTCTCCACAAAGAGAGGTTTCCCCCGTCTCCTTCTCCTATCCACACCAGCGCCCCTCTGCCATCGCGAGTGACCTGGTCTCGTTCGGGGGATCGGATGACGAGCCGCTTGATGACAGTATGTCACTAGCGGC
>NW_015547665.1:1510969-1528021 GCF_001515605.1 Sinocyclocheilus anshuiensis | reverse complement strand
ACGGCCAGCAACGCAGTACTCGTTCCCGTATCTCAGGGAACCGAGGTTACATTAGTAACCGAGTACGTTCCCTTTCGATACTTTCACTTCGTACTGCATCGCTAGACGCTACAGGAACCTATTCAATCACACCGTGCTATGGTAGATGAACGACTTATAAGTAATTGTCCAGGGCGTCCAGAAGGGGGCCCTGTAGATCAACTACAATGAAACAGGCCATAGACAGAGACCCGGATTCTTTTCGGGGGCAAGAGGAGGCAAATAAATGGGCTAACTCATAGAGGTCGAGCCCGGCCTTACATAATCGTTCTTAGAGCTTCGCACAGCCTCGGAACTAGATAGGGCCGAGAGCGTGCCGGAAGCTAAGCCCAGACGTGGGAACTTCAGTGGGTTTGAGACATAGTCAAACCCAGCAAGGATTAAATCCAGCCTTAGGGCGGGGATATGGTTCCTGGAGCGTTTTGAGCTCAGAGAGACAGTTAAGCAGAAAGGACCTGAGCCTGCAAAGCAGGGACGTCTAGGTTGTAGAACCTGACAAAGGTGGACGGCGAGGACCAGCCGGCCGCCGCACAAATTTCTGCAATGGACACACCACTGGACCATGCCCAGGATGAGGCCATGCCTCTCGTGGAATGTGCTCTGACCCCGATGGGGCATTGAAGGCCCAAGGAGGAGTATGCAAGAGCTATTGCGTCAACTATCCAACGGGATAGTCTTTGCTTTGTGACCGGAAGCCCCTTGGTGCAGCCACCAAAGCATACAAAGAGCTGCTCCGACTGCCTAAAGGAGGCGGAGCGGTCAATGTAGATTTTTAACGCCCTGACAGGACAGAGCAGATTTAGCTCCTGGTCCTCCTGCGAGGGGGGGAGCGCAGAGAGCGTGATTACCTGTGCTCTGAATGGAGTAGAGAGCACCTTAGGCACGTAACCATGCCTAGGCTTCAGGACGACCTTGGAGTCATTAGGCCCGAATTCAAGGCAGGAGGGGCTCACAGAGAGCGCCTGTAAATCTCCAACTCGCTTAACCGATGCCAAAGCCAATAGCAGAGCGGTCTTTAGCGACAGGGCTCGAATATCAGCGGATTGCAGCGGTTCAAATTGGGGGCCTTTGAGTGCCCTCAGAACCGTAGACAGATCCCACGTAGGGACCGTAGAAGGGCGAGGGGGGTTCAACCTCCTAGACCCTTTCAAAAATCGAACAACGAGGTTGTTCCTGCCGAGCGCGGCACGTGCGTTGCTTTCAGAGAGCGCAGGTGGCAATGTGCCCACTCCAGAAGGCTCTTTGCCATCCTGAAGAGGCGTGGGGAGTAAAGGCCGTCCTGGCGATTTACGTAGGATACTACCGTCATGTTGTCCGATCGGACTAAGACATGGCATCCTTCTAGATGTGGTAGGAAGGACTGTAAGGCCTGCCATACTGCCAGCATTTCCAGGCAGTTGATGTGCAGCTTTGTCTCTTCACTCGACCACGCGCCAAAAGTCCGTGCTTGACGCATCTGTGAAGATGACCTTCCTTTTGTGCATCATCCCCAGGGGTACACCCTGTTTGAACCACGAAGGGTCCTTCCAAGGGGCAAGGGCTGCGATGCAGGCTTGATCCACCTTGATACGAAGGAGTCCGTGACGCCAAGCTCGGAATGGAACCAGGGGTTTCAGCCAGTGTTGAAGAGGCCGCATGCGAAAAAAGTAAGCATCTTTCAGATCCAGAGAGAAGAACCAGTCCCCTGGGCGAATTGGCGATAGGATCTGTTTTAAAGTGGTTATTCTGAATGCGCACTTTACTAGGGCGCGGTTCAAAATCCTGAGATCGAGGATGGGCCTGAGGCCGCCATCCTTTTTAGTTTAGGAAGTAGCGGCTGTAAAAGCCTGACTCGCTCTAAGCTGGCGTGACGATTTCTATGGCCCGTTTCGCCAGCAGCACAGCCACCTCGGAACGAAGAACGCGAGTGTTTGTGTTCCCTACTAAGGTGGGGATCACACCGCAGAAACGCGGGGGTTCTCGAGCGAATTGGAGTAGATAACCTCGTTTTATAATCCCCATAACCCACTTTGACATGCCGAGGATGGCCTGCCAGGCCTCGGCCCTTGTGGCAAGGGGTTGAATTGGTTCATGTTTGGAAGAGGAAATTTGCTCTCTTTTTGAGTATATTTGTGTTTTATTTTGTCCGCTATCACAGTGGTTGTACACTTGAGTGCTAGAACGGGCCCTTTGCATGCAATAAACACATTTTTCCCAGCACCCGGAACTGGACGGGGCGACTGGGGACACATACGAGGCAGTTTGGGGGGTGGTCCGGCCACAGCGAGACTTTGCCCCCTCCTCTTCCTTCCTGAGGGATCAGGATGGCTTCTGAGGCGCAGGGTCCAGCACAGTCTTGGGCCGGGGTCCCTGGCGCTTCGGGAAAGGGTGGCGTTTTGTAGAGTGCGAGCGCTGCCTGGGCTCAGGCCGTGCAGAGGGCTGAGTCACAGGAGGCGTAGTTTTAACTGGCTGTTGAGTCGGCGCTGGCTTGGGGCGACTGGCAGCAGCTGCAGAACTGGAACGCTTCGGTGTCGCATGGCTTATCTTTGTGGCGCGCAGGGCCAAATCGGTGGCGCTGCGCAGCTCTCTGAACGCTGCAGAGTGTTCTGGCACAGACTCATCCATGGTGCGAAGGAGCTTCGCCTGGTACACTTGGAGCACCGCCATAGAGTGTAACGCAGACGCAGCCTGGCCCGCCGAGGTGTAAGCGCGAACAGCGAGGGCTGAAGTCGTTCGGCAGGGCTTTGAGGGATGAAAATAAAGCTTCCTCCAGTCAAAAAAAAAAAAAAAAGAATAATGTCTGAAGTTTGTCTAAATCAGAGAAGAGAAATATGCACAGATCAAGTGAAACTGTCCAAAACAGTTCTAAAAAAATATGATGGTGAATTTTAGATTTGGTAGATTATGGACTGGTATTTTGATCAAAAGTGATTAATTAAATTTAGAACGCCTTAATGATTAATTGATTGATTGATTGATTTCCATTTAGAAACAAACTCATCTACATCTGGGATGAACTGAGGGTGAGTAAAGTTGCAGCAGATTTTAATTTTTAGGTGAAAAAGAGGTTTGGGCAAAAAGAAAATATTTCATAATATTTTATAAACATAAACAACCATATAATTGTGCCGTTCGGCAGGGCTTTGAGGGATGAGCGGCCTTTGCCTTCCATCCGATGGCAGCGGGGGGGGGCGGGCAGAGGTGTGCAGCCACTGCTTCGTCCAGAGGAGGCAACTTATCGTAGCCCTTCTGTGCAGTGCCGTCGACCGTAGTGAGGGCGGGAGAGACAGAGGAGCGTAAACGAGCTGAGTAGGGGGCGCGCCACGACTTCGTCAGCTCGTCGTGAACCTCTGGGAAGAAGGGCGCAGCTCGCTGAGGAGGGGTCTGGCGGCGTCCCGGCAGAAACCACTCGCCTAGGCGGCTGCGAGTGGGCTCTTCAGGCGAAGACCACTCCAATCTGAGCTCCTTGACGGCTTTTGATAGGACACGGATGAGCTCAGTGTCCGTACCAACGCTGGCGTCGATCGGCTTCGCAGACGGCAAGGGGGCGGGGTCAGCAATGGAGCCCGACCAATCCTCAGCATCCAAGGCCGCTAGGGACATACTGTCATCAAGCGGCTCATCATCCGATCCCCCAAACGAGACCAGGTCACTCGCGATGGCAGAGGGGCGCTGGTCTGGATGGGAGAACGAGACAGGGGAAACCTCTCTTTGTGGAGAGAATGCTCACGGTTCCGGTTCTTTTGAAAAAACAGAACAGGTTCTGAATAAGAACCGGTTCTCGGTTCCCAATCCTAGTCTTCAGATACATTTAAAGTCGACATGAAATAGAAATTGACCCTATTTACTTTACTATATACATTCCTGGTCTTATTTTACACAATTCATCTGTCCAAATTTTTCCAAAAATAAGAAATAAAAATAAAAATATTTTATATTTTATCTAGTTTCACATAGAAATATTTAAAATTTAATTTACACATTTAAAGTCGGCATGAAATAAAAATTGACCCTAGTTACTTTACTATACACATTCCTGGTCTTATTTTACACAATTGATCTGTGCTCATTTAAAAAAAAAATAGAAAATCGTCTTTAACTTGGTCTGACATGACTTTTCATTTGGCTGACGTCACTAAACCCTCTTAGCCAAATTATTTAAAGTGATTTCCAGTTTCACATAGAAATATTTAACATTTCATGTTGACTTTAATGTATTTTTATCTCCATTTTTTTCAAAGATTCAACAGTTTTACTTAAATTAAAATCCTTTGAAATCAAATTGCCTTTCTGTAGGCAGAACTGTGATTGGTCATTAATCAAACTCACCGATATGAGAGGTGATTGTTCTGTTCACTGGTTTTCTCAGTGTTCACATTCATATTTGATATTTACATTCAGCTTTCAGAGAGTTTTATGCTGCTGATTATTATTTTATTTATTTTTCCCCTCTTATTAAACTGCATTGTTTGAACTCAAATTTCCAAATTCTGCTTTTAAGGATCTCATAGAATCAATGATATGAACTATTGTTGCATCTAGTTCATGTGCCTTTGAAAGCTGAGAAAACTTTAATGCACATTTCAAATTTACAGTCTTTCTCTTCCAGGAAAACAGAGCATTCACGGGCATCCAAGTTTTTGTCCAATCAAATCCTCTCTAGAATGAGAATGCCCCTCCTGCCTCCGAATAACAATAACAAGTAGAAAATCATTGTTCATGATTGTGATGTAAAGCTATTAGCTATTTTAAAAGAAATGTGTCCTGTCTGAACATCCCGCATCAACAGGAAATACAGTACATAAACCAAGGAAGGAAAACAGTGCTAGATATAAAGTGCTTTATGTATTTGCCAGATGCTTTTATTCAGAGTAACCGGCATTGCATTCACGGTATACATTTAGTCTTTCATGCATCACACTGTAAAAGACAATATGATCAATAAGTCTTGGCAACATATCTTTTTCCATTACTTTAACTCATTTAAATAAATTACCCAATTTTGATTTCATTTTTAAGTCATACAAATATCAATTCAATGTCAAGTCAGTTTTATTTTATTTTATTTGAAATAACGTGTACAGCCAATTTGATTAAACTTGTAACTTGTAAAATGTAAGGCAGTAATTTTTTTTTTTTTTAGTTGATGGCTCCACTCAGGAATGCATTTTCATGTGATCTTTCATGCATTTTAATTTAATTTTCAGAACATCTATTTGTGTTTTCTGCACCCTTCCTATCTACAGCTTTCTGTGTAGCTCAGTGCAAAGGCCACTTGCACATTCACAAGTGAATTTAAATGGGGCCTGTAATTTAGCTGGTGAGTGAGAAAAAAAGCCAGTTGACTCCTGGATTTCTGCTCTTAAGTTTTAGACATCCTGCATTTTCACCTTGAAATAAAATGTAGAAGAAGTTTTTTTCAGTGATATGCTGTCCAGAGTAAGAGTAGGACTGTTGGAGGAAGTATTAATCACTGTAATGTACTAACAGCTCTGCCTCATTATCACTCTGTCACTGTGAGATGTTCAGGCAGTTTCAGTGCAGAGCCTAACTGCGAGTTTTAAGTGAGTCATTTGTTAAGGCTTGCACTTCACTAACGCATTGGTACAGCATTAGCAATTTAAGTATGTCTGAGTTGTATTTATGTTTTGATAATTTTATACTCATTTCTTGAATATGCATGCAAGATTTTGTATGTTTGTTTGTCATTTGCTGATTTAAATGCCGTATGATTCACAGGGAATTAATCTTAGAAAATGAACACGCTGTGCTAACATGTTTAACATTGTTACTTTCCAACTTGATATGATTTTTTTTAAAGAAAAGTTCAACCAAAAATGTAAATTTGCTAAAAACTTTACTCACCCTCAGACCTTCCAAGATGTAGATGAGTTTGTTTCTTAATTGGAACAGATTTGGATAAATTTAGCATTGCATCATTTGCTCCCCAATGATTCCTCTGCAGTGAATGGGTGCCGTCAATGAGAGCAAAGAACTGATAAAAACATCGGAATAATCCACATGTAATCCACACAACTCCAGTTCAACAATTAATTTCTTGTTTTTCGTGAAGTGAAAAGCTACATGCTTGTAATAAACAAATCCATCATGCATAGATAGAATAAATGTTAAAATAGTTTCTCCTATCCCAGAATATGAACCACAAGAATGTGAATCTACTTTACTATGGTAATTGAGGCTGACTCAGCCAAGTTACATAGTCTATAAATAGCTACATGGAAACCCTATATTCTAAAATGATAATACATTTCTTTTTTTTTTTTTCACAATTTTTGTGTTTATCTTTGCCGAACTCTGGTTTACTGGTGTCCCATGGTCCTGTTTATGTGACACAATGGGTCTGTTCCAACATTTAATGAGCTGCCTTACTGCTTACCGCCAATATAGGCAGCTGTTTTCTAAGACAGTATTCAAACAGAGATGGAACCATCTACATAGGCAGCAACTCAAATAGTGATTTATACAAGAGACTCTGCTCACAATAGATTGCAATAAAGTTTGACATTAACATATTGCTAAGCTAACTTATTGGCCTCTTCAAAGTTAATGCCCTTGTAGGCATAAAAATAAATTGCACACAGAAAAATATCTGACAATTTATATAAAATAAATAAATAAATTGTTACAAATGGCTTTTTATTTATTTATACATTTAAATAAGTATTTATTTTATTGTTACACTTTTTCTTTCTTTCTTTAACTTTTAAGTACATAACTGGCCAAAAGTTTGAATACATTTGTTTTTTAGATAAAGTAATGCTTTATTCAGCAATGATGCATTAAATTGAAATGATTTTTTTTATTATAATATTTCATAATATTACTGATTTTACTGCATTTTTTGGTCAAATAAATGCAGCCTTGGTGAGAAGTAGAGACTTCTTTCAAAAACTCTTACCGGCAGTTTACATTTAAAAATCTTAAATCTTAAAATTTTCACTCAGCTCATCACAGTGCATTGCCTTGTCTGCAAAGGATACATAGGATGCATGAGATGCTGGCTTCTTTGCCAAAACAAAGTATTCAAGCTATCTTAGAAGCTGCCTTCCATTTGGAACAGCGTTTGAACTGGAAGTGTGACCATGCTGTCTAACTAGGCAGTTCACTCTGTTTTGGAACAGAGCTAATATTTCACAGTTGCACTGGCAGTAAAAAGCTGTTTTTCAAACAATTCCATTCTTTAAAACTTACATTCAGACAAAAAAAAAAAAAACGGCCCATTGGGTGGACCATTATTGCTATCCAGTCTAGGATTCCCTTGTAGATTATTATTACTTTCCTGCTTTTTTTTATTTTTATTATTATTATTTTTTTATCTACAGCACTTTTAAAATGGGAACTATTAAAGTAGGCGCAAGACTAGGTAATATTTATATCATTTCAAGGATGTGTTTCCTACAGCAAATGTTTGAGCACAGGCCAGAGCTTTTTAAACTCTTCAGTTTGTGATAATGCACAGGCCATATATATATATATATATATATAGGGTCAGGATGAACCAGACTGTATGATGGATATGTCTGTGTCCAGTGCCCCGCAGCGCTGTAGAGTTGTGTCCTTATTAGTGGGTAAACAGATGGGAGGATGGCTAAGGTGAGCTGATGTTTGAGATGCTGCTGGAAACTGCAGCACAACAGCTTGTCCTGTTCTATTAGGGTTCATGCTTGGTGACGTGGCTATACATTGGCTTGGTTATAAACTCTAGTAAGCCACCTACCTAGAAAGCATTTTTAGACACCCTAAGTGGATTCTTGATACTGTGTGCTAGTCTAAACCACAAGATAATGTCGATTTGGCTTAAATCTAAGGCAGCATCACACATATTCTTCACAGATAAAGCAATCCCAAAATGCGTTGCAAACTTTTTTGTACTAAAATAATGCAGTAAACATTAATTTAACAACATCAGTTGAAATATAAAATATAAACCCTAATTTACGTGATTGATTAGAAAAAAAAAGAAACATGTTTCAGCAATAAATAAATAAATCACTATAAATTATAAGATAGATTGTTGTTGTTGTTTTTCCACTTCAATATAACAGTATTTATCTGTAAAGTTACATTAAATATAAGGTACACATACTATTGCACTTTCTGTACTGGTAAGAAAACTTACTGTTAACCAATAAACAGGTTTTTATAGTAGCATTTTTACAGTGTTGAATATCTGTCTTGTGTGAATCTTAAATGTAATTAATTAATTTAGCTTTTGAAAGTACATTTTTTAAAGAAATTGTTTGTTTGTTTGATTGTTTGTTTTAATAAATTAATACTTTTAATCAGCAAGGACATATTACAGCAATCAAAAGTGACAGTAGATAAATGTATAATGTTACTAAAATCTATTCAATCTATTTCAAATAAATGTTGTTCTTATGAACTTTTCATCAAAGAATCCTGAAAAAATTGCATCAGTTTCGACACAAATAATAAGCAGCACAATTGATTTCAGAATTGATAATAATAAGCAATGTTTCTTGAACTTCAAAGCAACATATTAGAATGATTTCTGAAGGATTATATGACACAGAAGACTGGGGTAATGATGCTGAAAATTCAACTTTGCATCACAGGAATAAATATATATTTTTTAGATATATTAAAATAGAAACTTGAAATTGTATAAATATTTCTCAATATTACTGGTTTTACTGCATTTTTTATCAAATAAATGTAGCCTTGGTAAGAGACTACTTTTAAAAACTTAAGAATCCATAAACGCCAAGCTTTTGAACTGTAGTGTGCGTAGCCGCCTAGGTAGTAGACAGTGAGGCAGTTTTGAACATCCCATATATAGCCATGATAAACTGCATAAGCTAATGTGGAAATAAAATAAAGGCCTAAATTTATCCCGGCTCTGAGGGTGTTATAGTGCCGGTCTCTGACCTGATTGCACTTAATCTCAATCCTTCTGAAAGAAAAGGGCAAAACTGATCATGTATCAGCAGTTAGTAATAACTTCTGCCCTTTCTTAGAAAGCCACTGTTGTTTCCCAATCTAGCCTCTGCAGTTTCTTATTAGATCCGACAGAGCACTGTGGCAAGGTCTCAGAGGTGAAATAAATTCCTGAGAGCAATTACAGGCACCAGAAATTCCCCCGATTGCCATTATATTAAAAGGTATGACTATAAAAGCAAATTATAATTGAACGATCACCATTTATCTGAATAAGGTTCCATCTTTCTCTACATCACAAGGGGAAATGCTGATCATTTAAGCTACCAATTTATTGTACATTCATAATTGTTTGAAGCAACCTCAGTATTTTTTTCCGTGTGTCTGCAAACACCAAACAAATTGAGTCCAGTCATTTTTTGTTTTGTTTTGTTTTTCCCTTCCTTAAAGGGGTCATTTATGGGATCTTGAAGGCTGTAAAGTTGCAATGTAATGGAAATGACATTGTGATGTATATTCAAATTGTAAAAGAAAATATTGCTGTTGGCTTGTTTTATTAGTCCATGGGTTGAAGCGACAGTCCAAGTGACAAGTGACAATCCCACCCTCCACGAACACGATTTTGATCGAGGAGAACCAGCCCCCTAAAAGCAGGTTTTGAGCCTCCTACCAGCTCACTTAAAATACATGTACAAGACAGTAATGAATCACTCAAAGGTCAGAAAATTCCCATTTATTTTTATGTATATGTCAGTCTGAGATGTCATTGCTGTGGATTGCATGCTCAAACAAGCTCAAATTTCATTGGACAATGAGAAGTGGAGTGGTAATTTCCCAGTCTTATTCATAAATTGGTTGAAAACTATGTAGCCACTTTGTTTTCAGTTATTTATTATTTTTTACTTTATTATTATTATTATTATTATTATTATTATTATTAAATGTTCTTTTTTTTAGAAAAAGTGAAATGGCTAAAATAGAAGAAGTCACATTCCCCTTCAGGGAACTCGCGTTGCGTCAGAAATGCTTTGGGAATGCCTCTGCGTGACCGTGTTCTAAAACGTGTGAAATCAGTCCAGTGGAATGGCGAGATGTCATGGGTGAGTCGGGAGTCACGTAGAGACCAGGAAGCTTAAAAGCGCATCCGAAACAAACAGCATTAGCTTCTGTGTCTCCAGCAAGTACTCTGTGTGTCAATCTGAAATATCTGTTGTTTGACAGTGCCAATGTACAATCACAACAATATATGGTGAGCAAGAAAAACAAGCAGCACTTTAGACCATGTGTTCTTCTCTGCCTGCGCTAAACATTATCGGTGCGAATAAATACGATCGTTGTGTTGTTTGTTTGGGAGCGGAGCACATACAGTCAGCTCTTGACAGGGTTGACTGTGCATCGTGCTCCCGCTGCAAACGCTCTGCTCCCTCCGGTCACATTTTGAGGAGTGTGTCCTTGTTTGCAGTCTTTGCAGTTCCGGTCCTGATGTTTCTGAGGCACGGCGGCGATTGAGATCATGGGGATCGCATGTGGGTCTAGCGGAGGGGTTGGAGATGGGCCTCGCCCTTTCTCTGCCATCACCCCCTGGATCTAGCACTTTCTCTCGGAGTTTGGAAACCCGCACTGCGGTCCCTTCCCCCTCTGAGTGAGACCTTGGTGCTGCAGCTATCTTCCTCTGAGGAGGTTGATGTAGTTAGCATCGATACAGAAGAGATTGAGGACTCGCCACCTCAGTCTCTTGCATATGAGCAGACTGTATTTTAGATTGCGCGTTTCTCCCTGCCCTTACCACTTCATGGGTGGGGATACATGCGATTTATGTGTGGTTTGTTTTGGAGTGGAGCACGCACAGTCAGCTCTTGAGGGGGCTGGCTGTGTTCATTCATTAAATGTTCTGACGTGTACAAGTGTGCACTATCTGGAATGTTTAGCTCTGCTCCCACTGGCGTTTCTTCTTGAGGGAAGAAAGTCTTATGCAATATAGAATCGAGTGGCTCAGATCTCAGCAACGCGTGCATTATGGGTCTGCAGCAAAATACTGCCTTGGGAAACTGTGAGCAGACTCTCTCTCTTTCCTCTGATCGCATGCAAATGTATTAATGTGTTTGCAAGCTATTGTTAATGATTCTTTTCAATTTCATATTTTATTATAATATTCATCTTAATGTCCAGACTGTGTTTCACATGTCTGGTTGTTTGACTGCATTTAATTCTAAGGAATTAAATGATGAAATAGTCATTTGGCTTTGAAAAGTTTAGGTGTCTATATTAATTTAGCAGAAAATTTGGAGACGGGCCCCACCCTTTCTCCTCCCTCACCCTCTAAATACAGCACTCTCTTAGGGCACACCTCTCTTCCTCAGAGGAGGTTGATGTGGTCAGAACATCGATATAGAAGAGATTGAGGCCACCTCAATCCACTGCATATGAGGAGATGGAGGTTGTAACTCGTGCCGTAGCCAGGTTAAACATTGACTGGGCGGCCGAGATGCAGGATGTTCATCCTAAGAGTAAATTGGATGGATATTTCCTCTGTGCTAAATCACAACCTCCATGTCGGAACCTACCGGTTTTCTCTGATCTTCACACTGAGGTGTTGAGGTCATGGGTTAAACCATTTTTAGTCCAGCTCTTCAGCCCTTATGTTACGTTAGGGGGCTGAATGAGCAGGGCTATAGGGCGATGCCTAAGGTGGGACAGATGCTTGTGAGCTATCTGTCCCTAATACAGCATCGTCCCTGAAAGCCCCTACATTATCTACCAAGTGTCTTTGGTGGATAAAGCCTACACAGCGGACCCAGGTCTCAAGGGCTGCTGGGCAGGAGCAGCCCCTGCTGTGGGCCAGCTCCTGATATCAGCGCAGCAAGAAGTCCTGATTCCAGTGGAGTTAGACTTCTGAGGGCAGGTCCATCTGGGGAAGAATGGTTCACACCTCATTATACAGTCCCCGTCTCTCCTCGGTGCCCTTAGGAGGCCATTCTCTTGTGGTGCTTCGGAGCACAGTGGTCTCCAGCGACTGCAGTTCTCAGTGTCCACCCGGAAATGTGGCGGAACTGGGAGGCTCACATCCTCTGAGAAGGTTATCAAGGAGCCAGTTCGGTTTGTCCCTGCCGGAATTAAACACTCTAGCTATCATAGATAAGAGTCTAGAGGAGCTGGCGTCCTCAGCCCCGCTGATACCCTTGCCACCACCAGTGCTTCGGGGCTCAGTGGGCTCCAACGAGCAAAGGTCCCAGCTGCTGCCTGGCAATGGTACAGCACGGGAATGCTCATCCCCTGAGATGAGGGTTTTAGAGCAGTCAGGTATGTCGTTCTCTGCCGGTAATCTGCTTCAGGGCGCCTACTGACTACTCCAAATACACCAGAGGCCAGTCTTGAGAGACTGGTTCCCTTAGTAGACCTCTTGGCAGTGTGGAAACCTCTGTCAAATGTGTTTCAATGGGTCCTGCAGGTGGTGTGTCCCGGGAAGGCTCTGGTAGTGGAGCAGGAAGTAGTTACTCATGTGAGCAAGGAGGCCACAGAAAGTGTTCCTCCTCTCAAGAGGGTGTCCGGGTTCTACATCCGGTACTTCATTGTTTCGTGGAAGGATAGGGGATTGTGTATGATTCTAGGTCTGTGCAGACTGAATCATTCTGTCAAAACATTCACATTCAAGATGCTGATGTTGAAACAGGTTGGGACTTAAATCAGGACTGGTTTGTCACCATAGAGGACGCATACATCCATATATCCATCCTTCCACAACACAGGAAGTTCCTGAGGTTTGCTTTTGGGGGCAAAGCATATTTGGGTACTTCTTTTTGGCCTAGCACTGTTACCCCACACTTTCAGCAGTGCATGGATGCAACTCTGGTTCCTCTGGGACTCCAGGGCATCCACATTGAATTACATCAATGATTGGTTGATATTAGCTCAATCAGAGCAGATGGCAGTTTGGCATCGAGATGTAGTTCTCGCTCACATGAAAGAGCTGGGGTTAAGGTGGAACACCAAGAAGAGTGTGCTTTCTCCAGTACAGAGAACCACTTTTTTCTGTGTTGTATGAGTTTCAACAACGATGCAGGCACATTTGTCTCCTGCTTGTGTTATTTGATTCCCACAGCTGTGAACAGTATGAGGCTGGGCCAGTCACTCACTGTAATACAGTTCCAGAGACTGTTGGGTCTGAATTCAGCAGTGTCCAATGTGATATCTTTTGGCCTGCTGTACATAAGACCTTTGCAGTGGCTCAGGGCTCAGAAATATTTGGACCCTTAGGCTCAGGACCAAGGGGTTTTCCCCAAAGGGGCAACCCGCTTCGCATGATCAAGGTCATGCAGTGATGCTTACGTGCCTTAGACATGTGTAGACCCTGACCAGGGTCTGTGGAAAGGCCACCATCTCATGTTGGCACTTAAATTGCCTGGTGATGCTGGCCATGTTTTGTGCACTGAAACACTCCCTTTCGGACCTCAGGGGCCATCATGTGCTTGTCTGCACAGACAACACATCGGTCTGAATACCATGGTACAGATGTGGTTGAGACTGCGTCTGTACACCTTTTCCTCGATTGATCTGCTCCCGGGAGTTCTGGAGAGAGTTCGCCAGGACGGGGTCTGTCTATTTCTAGTAGCCGCATTCCGGCTGGCCTGAGATTAGCTCTCAGACCTAGTGTCTCTCCTCGATGACTCTCCCTAGGAGATTCCAGTCAGGAGGGACCCTCTGACTCGGTCAGGGGATGGAATCGTTCATCCCTGCCTGGAATTATGGGTTTGGCCTCTGAGGGGGCCCAACTCATAGAATCCGGTCTCTCAACTGAGGTTGTTGAGACCATACTCCACTTCAGAGCTCCCTTCATGAGGAAACTGTACTCCTTGAAGTGGGTTGAGTTCACTTCAGGTCCCAGTGAACTGCCCGTTTGGTTCAGTTCTGGAGTTCCTGTAGGGATGGTTCTCCACAGGATTGACCCCCTCCACCTGAAAGGTGTACGTGATGGCCATTGCTGCTCATTCATTGGGAAGAAACCCGTTGGTAACATGTTTGCTTTGTTGTGCTTAAGGCCAGGAGAAGTATGGTGGCTTCTGAAGCCTTTTCTCAGGGTTTTCCTGCAAGATGTTTGTGGTGCGGCGGGCTGGTCCTTTACGCTCACATTTGTTAGATTTTACAATCTAGATTGGGTACCACTCCTGACTCTCAGGTGCTACTGTATTAGCTGTGCTCGCCATGATTTCACTCTAGACTGGCATTTGTCAGTATGGCAGAGTGGGCATCGCAAAGTGTTTCTGACACAGCACGAGTTCCTAAGCAGAACGTCTCTAGGTTACATATATAACCATGGTTCCCCGAGGGGAACGAGATGCTGCATCTCCCTGCCATACTTCCTGCATCCCTGTGAGCAGGGTGTGAAATTTCTAGAAGTTTCTTTAACATTCTGGAATTATTATGTAATATTGTAGTGTTTTCTATAAAATTCCTGAACATTGTGGGACTGGTCAAAAAAGACAAATATCATCCAACATATACTTCAGAAGTTTTGGACAACTCACTTTTGGTAAACGTTTATGTTAAACTGTTGTTAGCTCAGTATTAGTATCAGTATTATGCATTTTTATGCATGAGTAATAACAGAATGAATAGTTTGTATAAGTTGTCAACACACACACACATATATATATATATATATTAGAGCTGGTAAGCAATTGAAATTTTTTATCTAATTAATTGCATGATGTGGTGATTAATTAATCTAATTAATCGCACATCAAATTTGGCTGAGAAAGATCATTTGAAGTCATTGTTGTGTAAAGCATCAAACAGACATTACAAATAGTAGCTTCAGCAAGAAATATTTTGCTTGATCAAATTTATTACATATACTCTTTTGGACTATGAGGGTGAGTAAATGATGACACAATTGTCATTTTATGGTGGATGAACTGTACCTTTAATAATTTATTTTATTGATTTTATTATTATTACCGATCGGTGTGTGACATCAAAGTACCGCAAGAGCTATAGAGAGCAGGCGGCTCCTTATGCATTTGAATCCCTCTCGCGGGCCTTTGATGTCATAAATACACCGATCGGTCTGTGTAGCGCCGCTTCAAATCCAACGCGCCTATGGCCAATGGTTGAACGCACCAAATGGTTCACCCAATTTGTTCAAAACGTGCATTAAGAAATGAAATGCTGCTGTGTGTTGCTCAGAGACGGAGACGAAGACGAACAGTTCTGCTTTGTCTTTATATTTTCATTGGCAAAATTGAGCACAACATTGTGTCTAAAATAAAACAATACGGAGACGAAGACGAACAGTTCTGCTTTGTCTTTATATTTTCATTGGCAAAATTGAGCAAAACAGACAACATTGTGTCTAAAATAATACAATATTAACTTCTTACTTACTGAACTGTTGTATAAGATCAGTATCACATTTGCACTCGTGTGATATTGCACTTAGCCTATTGCTCGTGTGATATTGCTTAACTATATGATGTAAATATGAGACAAAAACTCAAATGGGAATTTTTGCCCCATATCTTGAATTTTAGGGACATTCTAACTATGTTCTCTGTTGCCACTGCTGGCCAAATGGGTGCCCTAAGCAGGATTGTATTGTTGTGCCCCCTCTCTCAAATATTATGGAAGTAAAAAAAAAAAAAAAACTCCTACTATATGGGGCAAAATAGAACTTTAATAAAATATAAAAGTAAATAAATTGTAATTAAATTGTATTATTTACAAATTACAATTGTAGCTCTAAACAGTTATGGCTATGATTGTATTAATACAGTTGTCTGATTGATTTTATAGTCTCAAGCATTCAGAAATCACGCAAAAGAAAATTAAGCAGTTTTACGATAAAACGTTTTAAAAGGTACATTTTTGTAAGGGACAAGGGTTGTGATGTCCACATGTTTTTTTTTTTTTTTTTAATAAATTATTGAGGCTGTGTTAAAAAAAAATTAAGATTGAGTGGATATTTGAATTCAATGTTTGGTCAATAGCCTATTAAACTGCCTTTGATTGTCCTGTAAGTATGACAGCAGCAATTACCAGTCCTTTGGCTCCCTTTGCAGGCATTTGTAATAACATGTAATGTACATAAATTGTTTATTCTGTATTACATTATGTATTTTAACAGTGTTATTCAATGAAACCATATAATTATTAATTAGCCAATCATTATTGCCTCATTGTTTTTATATAATGCATTTTAAGTCATTTTAAAGGCTGTTGTTGGCTTCGGTCCGTTTATATAGGCCTAAGCACAAAAAATCTATATATTATCTCAATACTTCTTTGTAAATTATTATTTGAAGTAACAAAACCATGGTTAATTTGCGGTTACCATGGCTACACGAACCATGATTTTTGGTTGCATTCGTGTTACCACCATAAGGGAACATAAGGGAAAGGCTATTAGATGCATTGGTGGTGGTGAAATTATTACTGACATTAAAACACATTATTAACGTCAACAGCCAAAAAAGTTTCACAGGATTATGAATTTACCTGAAAGTGATGCACGGGCTTCGTTTTCATCTTTTTTTTCTCGGCGCCGGATTGCTGATGTCTTTTCACGGGCATAGTTGTCCATTAATGATCATTTGCAGTCAGCCGCAAACATGAGGTGCGAGCGGTCGTGGATGCAGGAATGGCGCGTCAAGTTTTTTTTTTTTTTGAGCAACTGGGATGGTGCTCCCCTGGGAGTTGGTGCCCTACTCAAACTGCATACTGTATGAAATGTCAGATGACCCACATAGGACTGGGGTGGCGCAAGTGCTAGTGCAAGTGCCGATGGGATGGAGGAGCACAAAGAGCTGGTCTGAGGTCCTAAAGCTTTGTGTCCGGTCTACGTAGCATCTCAAGGCTCGGACGGGACAGAGCAAGGCTAGGGCTGGGTCTGCCTCCTCCGGGGGCAGCATTTGCATAGAGTTTTCATTGAAAGAAACTTTAGCTCGACTGACTGCAAAGGCTCAAATGGGCCCTGCAGTAGTGCTTTGAGCACTAGAGACGGGGAGGATTTAACTTTCTCGCCCCCCTAAGGAACCTAATGACAAGATCATGCTTCCCTACCGACTTCCCTTCCACGGGGTCATGGTTAGCAGCAATCGCAGCGACATAGACTTTAAGGGT
>NW_015547665.1:1507806-1510821 GCF_001515605.1 Sinocyclocheilus anshuiensis | reverse complement strand
GTTCACAAACAACTGACAGCTTTGACCTAAATATGATTTTCAGTTACAATAATTAATCCTAAAATTCGACATTAATAACTTACTTTTAACAGCATCAGTCACGCGCGCGCTCACAAGATCTCCCGGTTCTTCTTACTTGTGAATTCAGTTCACTGGATCACTGGAGACTCACACTTAAACGGATCATTTGAATCAGTGAGTTGTCGACTCGAGAACAGCTGCTCGTGAAGACGCTGTGTTTCGTTGTGAAAGCGAAACTACTTTGTTTGGCCTTCCAAAAGAGGACACGACTAGAACTAGTCTGTCTGTGGCACAAAGGCTGTTTCTATAAAGTTCGGCAGTTCCAACTTTGCAAGGACAGTCTATAATCAGTAATTATGTCCCCACTGGATGCAACAAATGCCTCGTTTGTAATGAGTTTTATTGGTTTTGTCTCGTCTAGTGCCAGTGCATCCGTGCCGAGTGTTCCTTCGGTCAGGGAGTAGAACAACTGGCAGTGAGAGGTTTCTGGAGAGGCAAACAGGTCTACCTGAGCGGCTCCAAAACGTCTCTAAATCAGCTGGACCATCTGGGGATGGAGTCTCCATTCTCCCGGGAACGTTGCTCATGACAGCTCGTCGGCTGTACGGTTGAGCAGACCCGGAATGTGAATGGCACGAAGTGACCTCAGAACCTTCTGACTCCAAAGGAGGAGGTGGCGGGAGAGTTGCGACATGCGACAGGAGCGCAGACCACCTTGTCGGTTGATGTACGCAACGGTCGCAGTGTTGTCCGTGCGGACTAGTACATGCTTGCCTCATAAGCGCCCTTTGAGACGGATCAAGGCAAGGTGCACTGCAAGCAACTCGAGGCAGTTGATGTGCCAGTGCAGTTGGGGCCCCGTCCAAACCCCTGACACTGCAAGCCCGTTGTACGTGGCCCCCCCAGCCGGTGGTTGAGGCATCCGTGCAAACCACAGCATGCCTGGAGACCTGCTCTAGGGGCACTCCTGCCCGGAGAAACGCAAGGTCAATGTTCCCTCGGTCAGGGAGTAGAACAACTGGCAGTGAGAGGTTTCTGGAGAGGCAAACAGATCTACCTGAGCGTCTCCGAAACATCTCCAAATCAGCTGGACCGTCTGGGGATGGAGTCGCCATTCTCCCAGGAGCGCAGCTCGAGACAGCTCGTCGGCTGCCCGGTTGAGCAGCCCAGGAATGTGAACGGCACGAAGCGACTCAGATGCTTCTGACTCCAGAGGAGGAGGTGGCGGGCGAGTTGCGACATGCGACGGGAGAGCAGACCACCTTGTCGGTTGATGTACGCAGCGGTCGCCGTGTTGTACCGGACTAGTACATGCTTGCCTCATAAGCACCCTTTGAGACGGTTCAAGGCAAGGCGCACTGCTAACAACTCTAGTCAATTGATATGCCAGTGCAGTTGGGGGCCCGTCCCTACCCCCGACACTGCATGCCCGTTGTACGTGGCCCCCCCAGCCGGTGTTGGAGGCATCCGTGTAAACCACAGCATGCCTGGGGACCTGTTCTAGGGGTACTCCTGCCCGGAGGAATGTAAGGTATGACCACGGGGTGAAGGTTTGGCTTCTCTCAGGGGAACAAGGGCTGCCTCCGCAACTTACGTGAAGACACGAGACGACAGGGACAGCCCGGAGGGCAGGAGCTCGTACTGATATGCTCGTCCTTTGAACGTGAACCACAGAAATGGTCTGCGGCACGGAAGGATCGACACATGAATGTACGCATCCTTCAGGTCGATTGCTGCAAACCAATCTTGGGGACGGATGCACCCAAAGATGCGTTTCTGTGTCAACATCTTGAATGGTAACCAGCGAAGGGCCCGGTTCAAGACATGCAGATCCAAGATTGGTCGTAGCCCACCGCCTTTCTCGGGTACAATGACGTAAGGGTTGTAAAATCTTGTATTCATATCGGCTGGAGGGACCGGCTCTATCGCATCCTTCGCCAGTAGGACTGCGATCTTCGCACGCAAGACAGGAGCATTGGCCGCCTTCATTGTTGTGAAACAGATGCCACTGAACTTGGGGGGATGCCGGGCGAACTGAATCGCATAGCCGAGGCTGATGGTCTGCAGAAGCCAACGAGATGGGTTGGGTAGCGCTAGCCACGCACCCAGATACCGTGCAAGCGGGACCAGCAGAACCACCACCGTACCCGCAGTGGGGCAGCAAGTTGGAACGCAAGAACCCAACTCGGGCGGCTTGTGAGCGGACCGAAGAGGGGTCTGAGTGTGCGGTGCAACGCTTGCCTGGTTCCACAGTTTGGCAGAGGGTGCGTGAGTAGGGCCTTTGTTGACGCTCTCGAACCGCCCGCTGCTGCCTGCTGGCGATGGAGGAGGATGAGTGTGGTCCGGTGCTGGTCCGTCCGCGACTCTCCGTGCCCTCCTGGGACCCAGGAACAGAGAAAACCGCTCTCTCGTCGAAATTTTCCAGATTCTCCACCTGGCCCTCCTCCGGGGGAGGGAGAGGTGCCTTCACCATCCCCCAAAGAGCAGCTTCCTCCCTCTCTGGGTCACCCGTCCCGGGGCCTCTTGCTCTTTCGCTCACCGCCAGGTTTGACGGGGGCCTGGATGGGTAGGGCGGCCTGCCTACGCCCAGCTCCACGGCGCCACTTGCTGGAGGCAGGCTGGTGCGCTGCGGCCGGTGGACGGGTGGAGGCAGCAGCTGCCCGCCGGGGCAGGGTGTGACGACCCGCCTCAGTCTGCTTCTATGCAGCCGAGAGCTGCTGGGCCAAGCTCTCGACCGAGTCGCCAAAGAGGCTGGTCTGGGACACAGGAACCGAACTTTGTCGGTGTCCCTCATATCAACCAGACACAGCCAGAGATGGCACTCCTGGACCACAAGTGTGGACATCGCACAACCCAGAGAACTCACGGTGACCTTCGTCGCTCGGATTGCGAGGTCAGTAGCAGTTCGGAGCTCTTTCAGAACTTCCAGATCATGACCACCCTCTTGCAGGTCCCTCAGTGCCTTGGCCTGATGAACCTGCAGTAACGCCGTAG
>NW_015547665.1:1506947-1507510 GCF_001515605.1 Sinocyclocheilus anshuiensis | reverse complement strand
GGTCGCCCGTCCCGGGGCCTCTTGCTCTTTCGCTCACCGCCAGGTTTGACGGGGGCCTGGATGGGTAGGGCGGCCTGCCTACGCCCAGCTCCACGGCGCCACTTGCTGGAGGCAGGCTGGTGCGCTGCGGCCGGTGGACGGGTGGAGGCAGCAGCTGCCCGCCGGGGCAGGGTGTGACGACCCGCCTCAGTCTGCTTCTATGCAGCCGAGAGCTGCTGGGCCAAGCTCTCGACCGAGTCGCCAAAGAGGCTGGTCTGGGACACAGGAACCGAACTTTGTCGGTGTCCCTCATATCAACCAGACACAGCCAGAGATGGCACTCCTGGACCACAAGTGTGGTCAACGCACGACCCAGAGAACTTGTGGTGACCTTCGACGCTCGGAGCGCGAGGTCAGTAGCGGTTCGGAGCTATTTCAGAACTTCCGGATCGTGACCACTCTCGTGCAGGTCCTTCAGTGCCTTCAGTAACGCCATAGCGTGTAAGGCGGAGGCAGCTTCTCCGTATGAGCACCGCCATATAAGCAACGACGGACAGACAAGACGAAAGGCCCAGGAGGGGAGC
>NW_015547665.1:1477334-1503896 GCF_001515605.1 Sinocyclocheilus anshuiensis | reverse complement strand
TACCTGGTTCCACAGTTTGGCAGAGGGTGCGTGAGTAGGGCCTTTGTTGACGCTCTCGAACCGACCCCTGCTGGCTGCTGGCGATGGAGGAGGATGAGTGTGGTCCGGTGCTGGTCCGTCCGCGACTCTCCGTGCGGCCCCAGGACCTTCAACATCCCCCAAAGAGCAGCTTCCTCTCTCTCTGGGTCGCCCGTCCCGGGGCCTCTTGCTCTTCTGCTCACCGCCAGGTTTGACGGGGGCCAGGACGGGTGAGGCGGCCAGCCTACACCCAGCTCCTCCATCCTGGAGGCTGCTGCGGATGCGGCGTGGGAGCGGGGGTGGATGCAGGGGGGCGCCCTCGGCAACGAGCAGGCTAAGGCGCTGCAGCCGGTGGACGGGTGGAGGCAGGGTGTGACGAACCGCCTCAGTCTGCTTCTATGCAGCCGAGAGCTGCTGGGCCAAGCTCTCGACCGAGTCGCCAAAGAGGCTGGTCTGGGACACATGACCACCCTCGTGCAGGTCCCTCAGTGCCTTGGCCTGATGAACCTGCAGTAATGCCGTAGCGTTTAAGGCGGAGGCAGCTTCTCCACAGGCTGTTTAAGCGTTCGCCCCCCTGGAGGAAATGGAGCCTGGCCCGCAGCTCCGAGATGGTCATCTTCCCGCGATGGGAACATGACTCATCCACGAACGCCACCTCAGCGTGTTCAATGCCCATACACGTGAGGCAGCGATCGTGACCATCACCCGGCGCCAGGTAACGACTGCATCCAGAAACGCACGGGTGAAACGGCATCTTTAAAAAGATGATCCGTCGTCTTTACAAAGACGCACCCGCTTATTGTACTCTTTTAGAGAAATTGGCTCTTTTAGGGAAATGCTCTTTTACGTGCTGAGACACACAGGGGAAACGACAGGGGGTAGTGCAGCCTGAAGTGCACAACCCACTCGACACAGGAACGACCACCGCTGAAGCACCTTCCGCCAACACAAAAAGCTCCCGAGAGCACTAGACTCGTCACACACAAAGCAGTTTGGTAGGAGCAGAACGATGTTGTCACTCGGCTCCGAAGCGAAAAGCTGGTATGCGTTGCACCAGCTGCCTTTTTATGTTCACGCTGTGATCAGCAGCAGCTGGATGCAATCATCGCATACCAATGTGCATTGGCTCGTTTAGTTTGCACTCAAAATGGATTGGTCTCTCTAAGCGAGATCCCAATTTGTCGGTCACGACGTGACTCGTAGTGACCGACTGAAAGGGAACTGTGACGTCTACTCCAAATTGGTCTATATTACTTACAACTGTATGGTTCCAGAAGTAAAGGTCTCAAAAAGGAACTTAAAAAGAAAATTAAAATCTTATTAACATTTCAAGGCCTTATTCTGAGGTTGTTAACCTAGTGTTAGCTTCTGCAGAATAAATGTACTTTCATATTCATATTTAATATAAGTCCCTGAGAGAAACTGCACTAACCATAGTTTTTTTTTTTATTCATTTATTTTTACATTTTTAAAAATAAATTAATACTTTTATTTAGCAAAAATGCATTAAGTTGATCAAAATGACAGTAAATACATGTATAATGTTACAAAATATACATTTTTCAAATAAATGCTGTTCTTTTTAACTTTTTATTCATTAAATAATCCTGAAAAAATGTAGGCTACCATGGTTTCTACAATAATATTAAGCATCGCAGCTGTTTTCAGCGTTGGTGATAATAATAATAAATGTTTCTTAAGCATCTGATTTCTGAAGGATCAAATGGCACTAAAAACTGGAGTATTGGCTGCATAAAATGCTACAAAAGTACAGAATATGGCACCTTTACTTTAGCAAAGTCCAGCTATTTTTCAGCTGCTCATTCAGAGAGACTGAGTCATGCTGGCATTCTTTTTTTCAGGCAACACATTAAAGTCAGTGTGATTAGTGTGAAGATGAATGTATAAAACTGAACTCTACATGAACCCCATGAATAAACTGAAACTGAACTCCATGACTGAACCCCATGAATACCCGCTGCAAAATGTACAAACAAATGTAAAATTGTAATGATGCGTGGAGGAAAATATGCAGGTGTATAACGTGAGAGAGCATTTGGGATGTGGGTGTGTTTGATTTCTGTGAGTCCATTTGGCTCATTACTGCAATTTTAGCTAAAAGTATGCGAAGGAAGGCAATTTTTCTCTGTGTGAGGTGAGAGATTGTGACCTATTGTGTCTTTGCTGTGTGATAGCAGCTTGCGCCGAGAGGTGTTTGTCCTTTAATGTTGAAGCAGTGTTACATATCTCCAAGCTTCTAATATGATATTTCTAGGTATAAAGGTGACCGCCAGTGAGATTTTGAAAGTAATAAAAAATATGTGTAGTTTTACGTATGCACTTTACAGATGTACAATACTGTTCTAAAGTTTAATTAGAAATATAACTCTTTTCTGAGATTATAATAAATGTCTTTACTGTCACTTTTTTTCATCAATTTATGGCATCCTGCTGAACTGAAGTATTAATTATTTTAATTGATCTCAAACTTTTGAACAGTAATATATGTTGACTCAGTCTTTATTGAATATTTTACTTTTCCTGTGCTAAGATTTTGATATAATTTTGGAATGTTTTATTTACTTGACAGGTTAGGATAAACATTATCAATAGCTCAATCAGTCATGTAGTGGAAATGTGTTTAACAAAATTAGCTGTATTTATTCACAGTATCTTTCTTAATGCATTTTGGTAGTATTTTTGTGAACAATTCATCAGTGATTGTTATCCCAAAGGGGTAAAAATAAATATATAAAATAAAAATATCCATTTTTTTTTATTATTATTTTTATTATTATTGACACTGGTGGATGTTATTGAACAGGTCTTACAAGTTTGGAACGACATGAGTAATTAATGACAGAATTTTAATTTTTGGGTGAACTATCCCTTTAATCTAATTAATCACATATTAATCGCACATCAAATTTGGCTGAGAAATTACCCACAAAAGATCATTTTTAGCTATGATTGTGTTACATGAGAAAAGCATGAAATAGATATTACAAAAAGTAGCGTTATAAAGAATTGTTTTCTTTTTTCATTTTACATTTTTAAGTGAACTACCCTTTTAATTATTTTTTTTTATTAATATGGATTTTTTTATTTTTATGTTCAGATTTTTTTTATTATTATATAAATATGAAATTATTGAAACTAATGAAATTAATGAAACTCTAAACAAGAAACTGCCAGTAGTTGGTGGTAAATGTCTTAAGTCACTGAGTCATTCATTCATTCATTCATTTGATTCGTGTCATGACAAATCGCTGTAGTGCCTCAGTTTAAACAGCAAGTGAACCAATCATCTCTTCCTCTTTACTAGTTATAGCATGAAATAAACATGAATGAACATCAGAAGGTATCTTGTTTCAACCGCAGAAAGACGTCAATACACCATTTTTCAAGTGCAAGTCCACCGACCTTAATCTACTCACCTGTCTGGTTTGTTTGTCGGACAAAATGGCAGATTCGGCGTTATGATTGGTCAGATCGCCTGTCAATCAAACTCCCGGTGAAGGGTCAATTGGGCAAAAACAGACAATATTGTGTCTAAAATGTTAAATAATCTTATTTTAATAAATAATCTTATTTATTGAACTGTTATATGAAGTCAATATCACATTTTCACTCATTTTATTTGAGACAAAACAGCACTCGTGTGGTATTGTACTCGTTGCTCGTGTGATATTGATTAACTATATTATATGATATAAATATGAGACAAAAACTCATACGGGGCATTTCCCCCAATCGCTTGAATTTTATAGTTATATAACTGCATTCTACAGGCTCCAATCGACTATAGATCAGGGCTGGGCAACTTCGGTCCTGGAGGGCCACTGTCCTGCAGAGTTTAGCTCCAACCCCAATCAAACACACTTACCTGTAGCGTTCTAGTGATCTTGAAGACATTGATTAGCTTGTTGAGGTGTCTTTGATTAAGGTTGGAGCTAAACTCTGCAGCACAGTGGCCCTACAGGAATGAAGTTGCCCAACCGTGGTATACTGTAGATAGTCGCTCAATTTAAAATCTTCCCAGTCTACTGAAAATTGCTATGACATCCGTTTCGAACATTACAATGCACATGATAACTTACATATAATAACTAAATCCACTTCACCAGCTAATTACTCTTCAACAGTGATGCTGAGCTACCGCAAAAATGGACGTTCAAAGACAGAATTCTAAAGATGGCTTGTTTCACTTGTTTCTCTGATGCAAAAGATCTATAGGTGAATTTTTCTTGAAGCAGCGCTGCGCAGACCAACCAGTGTACATCAAAGTACTGCGAGAGCTCTAGAGAGCAGACAGCTCTGCATGCTTTCAAATCGCTCTCACAGTACTTTGATGTCAAACACCGATCGATCTGATGTCAAATCCGATCGATCTCAAACACACCATATGGAATGTAAGATGATGTACATGGGGCAAGGTGTTAAATGCATTAAAATTTTTAATGCATTATTTTTTCTGTAAATATTTAATTAGATTAACATGCTAAATTGACAGCCCTAAGTACAAAGCCAACAAGGTGCAAATACATAAATGAGAAAGCATTGGGGAAAAACATCTAGCATAGCAATTCTAAGGATTTTTATTTTCTGTTTAGTAGTGCACTGAAAAATAGAGTTATTAAGTTTGTTTTTGTTTTTCAATAGTGTGTCGCTTTGATTTATTATTTGTTCCTCATCAGTCAGCCGGTATGAAAGGTATAATCAAGGTAATTACTGATTACGGACTTCTTCCTCTATTCATTGTCTCTCATGTCATGTGAAGACAATGGGAATCGTAGTTTCTGCCCACACTATGGGATACGCTAGATTTAAGACTACTTTATCTACTAACAACTGTAACACACACAGGTGGCTTGAATTGAATGGACTCCTCCATAATAATTATCCTAAAACTTCTTAAGACTCACAAAAAGACAGAAACTACTACAGTATTACCGTATTATAGTAGAGTGATTGTATCTGATGGAAATACTACATTAATTTGAGATATATCATGGTACTGAATATTTACCATGGTATTACCATGCTGTATGTTCAAAAAAAAATTATATATGGCATTAAAGAGATTCCTTCCTTCCTTCCTCCCTCCCTCCTTCCCTCCCATTCCATTCCCATTGACTTCCATTGTGTTTGTTTGTCCATACAATGGAAGTCAATGGAAACCGAAGCTCTTTGGTTACCAACATTCTTCAAAATACCTTCTTTTATTTTCCAGAGATGGAAGAAAGTCATACACGACATGAGAGTGAGTAAATGATGACAGAATTTTCAGTTTTTGGGTTGACTATCTCTTTAATGCTAAATATTTAGCAGTCATTTTATTATTGACCAATCAGAATCCAGTATCCAAGAGCGCGGTATAATAATCTCTTGCAGAGTGTCACCATGTGGACTTCCAGTGATCCTGATGGGTAGGTGACAGCTGTCAGTGTGTGCTTGGTTAGCTCTTCAGATGGATTTCCATATAGTTCCAGTATGTGTGTCCGATCACTACAGCTATATCATATTCACTTCTTCTGCATAAAATACACCTGTCCTCTGTGCCTGCTAATGATACGCAGTATGAAACAGTGATTGGATGTCAACATGATTGATGTGGGTGTGGAGAGGGAGGGTCCAGCGCTCTCTTGGGCCATTATCTCTTCAAATTATATCAAGGCTGTCTCGTTAGTCGTCCGTTTGGGGCTGCTCAGTTGCCATGATGGCCGAGGGCATCGAGTCTTTATGGAACCGAAAGCAGAGGACAAATCTCTGCCAAAAGAGCTTTAAAGTGATATCCTGTGAGAATAAATTCTGCATACGTTTAGCTACATTTCATAAAAAGGACAAATTAAATACCATGGATTTTTGCTTAAATTGCGAATCACGTCTAACAGAAAATATTTTTATCTATATCTCCGTAGTCCATCCGTGAGGTGACGGGTTACGTGTTGGTGGCTCTGAATCAGTTTGACAATCTTCCTCTGGAGAACCTGCGGATCATTCGTGGCGCTAAACTGTACGAAGGACGCTATGCTCTGGCCATCTTTCTCAACTACAGACGAGATGGCTACTTCGGTCTTAGACAACTCGGCCTCAAGAACCTGACAGGTATTTTTGTCTTTCTGTGTGTCTCTGTTTCTCCTCAAGCAAATTCCCATCACACTTGGTTTTGTGCAGTAAAAGTCTTTTAGAAATACACAGGAAAGAGCCTTTGGGCCCACAGTAGATATCTGAAAGGATGGATCAGGAAGCAGCCCTTTTTAATAAAATATATTGATCAGCTGAGTATATGATGTCTTCATCCAGATGGTAATGTGCATTAGTCATTTTAAAGATTTGTCATGACACATTAAAGAGCCACAGAACGGTATTTATTGTTTGAATTTCTTTCAAAAAATAAAAAAAATTGAAAGTTGAGTCTTAAGTAACCTGCTCTGCCTTGTTTGTCAGCGCGTTATCAGTTTCCTCTTTGCTCTGCGATGTATTTTTCACCACGTGAGAACATGATGTGTGGTGTGAGAGTGCCATGGCTTGTCGGACATAGCAATAGTATTGAAGGGGGGGGTCTTTGCAAAGGGTCAATTCAGTAAAACAAATTTTATCTCATACTATATTTCAATATTGATTTTTAAGTTTTAGCACTTTTATTTTGTACAACAACCTAAAACTAAGCTAAAATACTTCATATTATTATTATTATTATTATTATTATTATTATAATAATGACTGTAATTCAGATTCAAAGGCATCACAAATTCCAACTGCGAAAGAATAATATTTTAGACACACATTATAATATGTATAAAGTAAAAATATAAAGTTTATATATAAAATATAAAATAAAAGTCTACTAGATAGTCTATTCTAAATAATAAATAAATTATATAATAAAGAATTCAATAAACAATATTAATAAATATTTGTGCAGTATATTTGTTTCAGTGGCTGACGGTCTCTCCTCCTCACTGAATAATGCTAATTTAAGTACGTGAGTTGTAATTATCTCTGGAATTAAATCTACATTAATTTCCAAATCAGGTTGTTTATAATATTTTATAGTGGAACTTCAAGGTGTTTTGAGAGTCAGAATCGTATTACATAGAAGAGGCTACATAACCCTTTGACCCCTTCAGAAAGCACGTGCTTGGTTTGATGTTAAACTCCCTAATAGGTGCTGTGTGTGAGGATGATGCTGTAGGCAAAGTGATTTTTTTTTTTTACTTCCTGCCCTCACACACACAAACACACACACACCACAGAGTACTTCTAAGTATGTTTCCCATGCCCAAGGCCCTTTTATTGACCCAAATGGGTTAAGGATGAGAGAGCAATAGAGACAGACAACCACAAGTATGGCCACCAGAAACAACTGCTGCCCAGCCATAATGATTTTTTTTAGACTCTATTCATTTGAGGTTTACTTACTTTGTTGAAGTTGGATTTAATATTGGGTTGACAGTCAGTTTTTAATGATCTGCCAACAATGACATCTGTAATTCCCTATGCTTATGATTACATGATTAGTTATAACTTTCCCTTCTAATATGAATGTGCTTAGAATTATTTCATTATTCCAATCCTACAGTGTTCCGGGTAAAGAGATGAAAGCATGCATCTTCCTTTCTGAGACACAGACCCTGATGCTTAATGGATCCTTTGATTTAAAATGCAGTTGTTGTCTTGTTTGTCTCTTTCATGTTCTTACTGTCCTTTACTGATGTAGCTTTCATATATGTGGACACTTGAGCAGAAATATAACTGTTTTGTTTCTTTATCTACATAAATCATTCATTGCAGATAATTTAATTGTTAAAATTAATTTTACAATTATCTAGATGTAAATTATCTGGATTATTATTTTTTAAGTGAATTAATATTTTCTTATTTATGCATATATATATAATACATTGCAATGTATTTAACTTAAATTTCATGTCATTTCAAACCTTTCTTTGTTGGAACATAATGCACAATGGGTCCAGTGTTGCTTTGACCACAACGTTCTTCAAAATATCGTCATACATAAGTTTTATTTTGGGGTACACTGTTCCTTTAACACATGGTTGTTTACCAAATAAATAAATGGACATGAAATATTTATTTTGAATTGAAATTGTTGTATTATGTCATAAGAAAGAGATCTGTGAGAAACAGATGTTTCCGGATGAGTGGTCAGCTTTACAGTGTTTTCAAGGTTAGCAGTCTCTATTCCGAAATATTTGACAGTGGGATAAAGTCAAGTATTAAGAATTCCAGAGGTCTGTGTAATAATTTATGACATTTACCCTAGAAAACAATAATAAAGAGGTCATATTTTATTCCTCCATGCCAGTATTTGCAGACTATCTGATGAATAGAGAGCTCTGACCACACACTACTCTCACGCCAGTAGGTCTCAGTATGTACCATGAAAAGCAATTAGGCCAGAACTGTTAATGCATACAGATTAGAGTCCATATCAGATCAAATGATTCAGCCTGAATAACAGTGATAAAATCCCCATATCTGAGCAAAACAGCAGAACTTAGACAGTAATTACCTTTCTCCTGTAAATTAAAGAAAATCACAAGCTGAATTCAGAAAAGATGTAGTCTGAGGTTAGTATCCATAACTGATTATCGTGAAATGATAGACATAGAAACACTGGCAAAGAGAGAATTGTGTAGAGTACAATTTGCATGTTTACCAAAGCTAAAATCTTGCAGGGATACAAATAAAAGGCTTTTTTTCCTTTTACTGGCATTTAGAAAATACCAAAAGGGTCTGGCTGCAGCTGGCGCTTCCTTCTCGAAAATACACATATCCACAGGCTTTAGTTTTGTCCTCATCTTGTTGTTGTCTATTTGAAATCATGCCAAGCAGCTGAACGCAGTCTAAAGAGAACATGTAATTTCTCTCTCCATCTGCTGCCTGTGTGTTCACCCAAATGCTTGGTAAACAACAGCGGCATTAGTTAGATCAATCCTCATCACGTTAAATCATCACTTGCATTTATTCTCAAATGCAACAATTTACATATAGAATATGGAATAACTAAATGGTGCTTGCCCATGCAAAAGTTGCCACCATGATGCCAGGGTGTTATGGCTGGTTGCCAGGGTGTTGTTATGCAGTTACTGTAGTGTTCTGAGTGTTTTTAGTGTGTTGCTAGGGCAGTTGTTCTCAACCTTTTCAACTCGAAGACCCTCATTGTCTAACACTTACACTATATACACCCATATAAGGTAAAATATTCCTGCCAGAATTGTTGCTAAAATTAAGACACTTAAAGACACTTTTTTTTTTTTTATTAAGACTTTTGTTTAAAAAATACAAAATCAGAAACAGTAGTTTTTGAAATGGAAAATTAAGAGAGGTTATTTTATTTTATTTATTATTTTATTTAATCAATTTAATTAGTTAATTAACAACAACAGCAACAATAATAATAATAATAATAATCAGGCACGTGCACTCATAGACATCAAAGGGGGCTTGAGCACCTGCCCTTTTTCTTCCCTGAGAGAAAGTGCCCTTTTTTCTGGGGAGTTTTATTTTTTATTATTTTGATAAATGAATATGTGTATGTGTGCGTATGTTTCTGTTTGCGCACAGCTTTTCCTGTCAAACAAATAAAAAAAATCTAAATATCAGGTCGGGTCAGGAAATGTTGAGACTGTCGAGTTCCGATGCCTTTCTCCCCTCCGCGCAGGCGCAGCACTGCAGCACAGCACATATTGATCGACAAATGCACATCACTGGCGGAGCCGCAGAAGTGAAGCCCTCCCTCCCTTTCCAGTTGTGTTTGTCTTGCTGTGGAAGTGAGTGGTGGTGAACAAAAGACTAAGCTACCGGTGCCTCGAATTTACAGCTAATTATCCAAAAGACAAATATAGTTCATTTGTCTTGCTAACATCCATGACTCATGAGAGCTACAATGTAAATTAGCTAAAGTTTAGCAAACTAGTAGGTTAGACCAGTGCGCGTTCTTTCACTGCATGATTAAGTTTATTAAAATGCATTTAGAATGATCACAAAATTCAAGATATGGGGGCAGAAATGTATATATTTATATAATTTCATAGTTAATCAGTATCACACGAGGACTGACGTTATTTTGATTTTATACAGCAGTTCAATAAACAAGAATTTAATATTAAGACACTTACGTTTTAGACACAATATTGACTGTTTTTGGCTCTATTTCGCCACAAATATAATTCCAATTTGCCTCTGAGCAACATGACGCTGTTTTTTTCCTGAATGAATCAATCGTTTAAATGATTCGGTTCAGTCGCAATGACTCACTATTAACAGTGACTACGTTAATTTCACATTTAAAGTATTTTTCTTTTTCTTTTTTTTATAATTTCAAATATCAGTATTCAACGTTTTATGTTTAAAATATCAAAACAGTATTAATGCATTTGTAACTGCAGGTTAAAACATTCATGTTCTGCATTAAACAGTGTGTAAATGCATCTAAATGCCCCTTTTAATGCAGCTTCTGTGTTTTCTCTGCATTGCAAAGATTCATTTTGTCAATACTGATTTAATTTGCTTGGTAACAGCCCAAATGACTTATTATTCTAACTGACTGATTCAATTTAAGAATTTGACTGAAAAGATAATGCACACTTTTTGAAAAAAATAAATGGCGTTATAAAGGTAAAAATGCCCATAAAAGGTAAAAAATCTATTTAAACTTATTGGAAAAGATGAATTTATATCACTGCTGTGAACTGATCACTAAACAGAATATGCAGAATATCAAAAACTTTAGGAGTCAGCTGTCCATGGTAGTCCTTAAGATATCAGCACAATAACACACTCAGCAAAATATCGTCTAATTATCATTATCGATAAAATCCCAGAAAATATTGAGATGTTTTTTTGTCAATATCGCACAGCCCTAATATATTTAAAGTTTTGTGTGTAAATGCATCTAAATGCCACTTCAGATGCAGCTTCTGTGTTTCCTCTGCATTGCAAAGGTTAATTTTGTCAATACAGATTTAATTTGCTTGGTAACAGCCCAAATGACTTATTATTCTAACTGACTGATTCAATTTAAGAATTTGACTGAAAAGATAATGCACACTTTTTGAAAAAAATAAATGGCGTTATAAAGGTAAAAATGCCCATAAAAGGTAAAAAATCTATTTAAACTTATTGGAAAAGATGAATTTATATCACTGCTGTGAACTGATCACTAAACAGAATATGCAGAATATCAAAAACTTTAGGAGTCAGCTGTCCACGGTAGTCCTTAAGATATCAGCACAATAACACACTCAGCAAAATATCGTCTAATTATCATTATCGATAAAATCCCAGAAAATATTGAGATGTTTTTTTGTCAATATCGCACAGCCCTAATATATTTAAAGTTTTGTTTAGAAAACAAATTAAATAAATATGAGAAGTGCCCTTTTTTCCACTTGAGCCCCTGCCCTACAAAATGCCTGTGAACGTCCCAGATGATAATAATAATAATAATAATAATAATAATTAGAAGTAAAAAATCAATTTAAACTTATTGGAAAAGATTAATTTCTATCACTGCTGTGAACTGATCACCACACAGAATATGAAGAATATCAAAAAATTTTAGGAGTCAGCTGTCCTCGGCAGTCCTTAAGATATCGGCACAATAACACACTCCGCAAAATATCATCTAATTATCGTTATCAATAAAATCCCAGATAATATTGAGATATATTTTTTGTCAATATCACACACCCCTAATATATTTAACGTTTTGATAAAAAAAAATTAAATAAATATGAGAAGTGCCCTTTTTTCCACTTGAGCCCCTGCCCTACAAAATGCCTGTGCACGTCCCAGATGATAATAATAATAATAATAATAATAATAATTAGAAGTAATAGGCTATTTTCTAACCTGTTTTTGAACCTCTCTGCAGAAAGGTCTGTTTTTATAGGCGGGGCGCATTCAAGACTCTTAAGTAAATGCCCACTGCTATGATTGGCTAACAGTGCAGTAACTATTATGTCATAAAGTGGAACATTCCACAACCTGTCATTTTGGCAGACTGGCTTCAATAAAAGCTGTTTTTAAACAAACAAGAAAGTTTTGAGTTTTGAAACTTACAGTATGTTTTTTATAATACATTGACCTGTTATACAGTATGTCAAACGATCAAGGGAAATTTGATTTCTCAGTTCATTACCCTTTTGATTAAATGAGCAGTAAAATCCCCCCACACTCTTCTAAACATCAGTGAGCTATTACTCTTTACATAAACATGACATTTGCACAAATGAACAAAGGAGATAGATATCTCTCCTTTTTAGTTCAACTGCATGATGTATTTATTTATTTATTTTGCGGGTTTTTTTTATGTATTATTTAATGCATCTTAAGTAACAGTTCAAAAAATTACACAAAATTAAGAAAAGATACATTATATTATTTTATTTTATTTCGATTTTTTAATTATTGTTTCAAATTGTATTTATATGTTATTTAAATCTATTTAAGTTTCATTTAATTAAACTTATTTTGTACAATGAATTTTACCATTCATGTTAAAAATATAATGCATGATCACTTTTGATGCACTTTTGTTTAGCATGCATCTGAATTAACAGTTAAGTAAAAAAAAAGAAAAAAAAGTTAATTGCATAAAATTAAGAAAATAAAAATATATATATTTTTTTTTTATTTTGTCTGCAGTTGTGTTTTATGTTATTTAGAAGTATTATGTTTATTTAATTAAGCTTATTTTGTCTTATTGCATGGTTCTTTTAAATAGAGAAGTCTGTTTTAAAGTTAAAAAAAGAAAAGAAAAAGAAATACTGTTTTAAATCTCTAGTCTTAAATCTTTGGAGGAATATAAATTAAATAATTTAAAGAAAGGCAACAAATTACTTCCAAAATTATAAATACTTTATTTAGCTTTCTCTATCCACTTACATTGTAAGTCAGTTAAAACCAGCAATTGTTTTACTTTTACATACCTATGGCAATGGAGTCACTATTACTCAAGGCAAGCTGACAGTGCACAGATATCTGTCTGTCGTCACAGAGAACAGATTTTAATATTGTTTTAGTGATGTCATTACTGATAGCAGATCGTTGGCACAAGCCCAAATTCTATAGACAGCATACTGGCAGCTTGACTATTCCTAAAGGCTTATATACATATATGTATAAAGTATTAGAAACATCTTGCTTTCAAGGCCCTTCAGACTGCATTCGGGCACCCAGAATAGGTGGACATGAATTTAAAAAATCTGATCTGAATTTTAAAATTTGCAAGTCAGCCAATGCTAGCCAAGTAACATTTTGGCACTTTGTCATCTAACATCTTGAAATGTAAATATTCAATATTTTAATATATTCTCGGTCTATGAAGTTCCTGGCAGCTCCTGAATCAATAAGAACGTGACATGTTGCTAGAAATTTGAACATTGACAGTTATTTGGCACTAGGGAATATTTCACTACACATCTTTGGACGGATAGAGGTATTGTAAGCTGGATGAGACTAATGACAATGGCTCAATTGACCACAAAACAGATACTTTTACATTTGGTATGTGACATATTTAGTGCATTGCAATGCAAACAAACCTATATTTAGTTAACACACATTTAGCTTGATGTGTATGTTTAACAGTGCCTAAAATAAAATAAACTCATAAAAACAACTTATTTTATTCCAGCTAGTGGCCAATGCACCATTTCTCTTTTTAGTTATTACTAAAATAACTAAAACTGAAAAAAGGAAAACGAATAAGTAAAAAAATAATACAAACTATATAGACATATTTTGTAAAATAAATAAAACAAAATTACTAAAACTACTAAAAATATTTAATATTTCATGTTATGAATAAATATGAAGAAATTAAGATACATTTATTTGACATCCTTATTTAACAGCCTAATTCTGTGATATATATATATATATATATACACACACACAGAATATACAATGAAATATATACAATGAAACTTATGCTGACCAATTTATTCTGGGAATTTAGAACTTTACGTCCCAGATGATAATAATAATAATAATAATAATAATTAGAAGTAATAGGCTATTTTCTAACCTGTTTTTGAACCTCTCTGCAGAAAGGTCTGTTTTTATAGGCGGGGCGCATTCAAGACTCTTAAGTAAATGCCCACTGCTATGATTGGCTAACAGTGCAGTAACTATTATGTCATAAAGTGGAACATTCCACAACCTGTCATTTTGGCAGACTGGCTTCAATAAAAGCTGTTTTTAAACAAACAAGAAAGTTTTGAGTTTTGAAACTTACAGTATGTTTTTTATAATACATTGACCTGTTATACAGTATGTCAAACGATCAAGGGAAATTTGATTTCTCAGTTCATTACCCTTTTGATTAAATGAGCAGTAAAATCCCCCCACACTCTTCTAAACATCAGTGAGCTATTACTCTTTACATAAACATGACATTTGCACAAATGAACAAAGGAGATAGATATCTCTCCTTTTTAGTTCAACTGCGTGATGTATTTATTTATTTATTTTGCGGGTTTTTTTTATGTATTATTTAATGCATCTTAAGTAACAGTTCAAAAAATTACACAAAATTAAGAAAAGATACATTATATTATTTTATTTTATTTCGATTTTTTAATTATTGTTTCAAATTGTATTTATATGTTATTTAAATCTATTTAAGTTTCATTTAATTAAACTTATTTTGTACAATGAATTTTACCATTCATGTTAAAAATATAATGCATGATCACTTTTGATGCACTTTTGTTTAGCATGCATCTGAATTAACAGTTAAGTAAAAAAAAAGAAAAAAAAGTTAATTGCATAAAATTAAGAAAATAAAAATATATATATTTTTTTTTTATTTTGTCTGCAGTTGTGTTTTATGTTATTTAGAAGTATTATGTTTATTTAATTAAGCTTATTTTGTCTTATTGCATGGTTCTTTTAAATAGAGAAGTCTGTTTTAAAGTTAAAAAAAGAAAAGAAAAAGAAATACTGTTTTAAATCTCTAGTCTTAAATCTTTGGAGGAATATAAATTAAATAATTTAAAGAAAGGCAACAAATTACTTCCAAAATTATAAATACTTTATTTAGCTTTCTCTATCCACTTACATTGTAAGTCAGTTAAAACCAGCAATTGTTTTACTTTTACATACCTATGGCAATGGAGTCACTATTACTCAAGGCAAGCTGACAGTGCACAGATATCTGTCTGTCGTCACAGAGAACAGATTTTAATATTGTTTTAGTGATGTCATTACTGATAGCAGATCGTTGGCACAAGCCCAAATTCTATAGACAGCATACTGGCAGCTTGACTATTCCTAAAGGCTTATATACATATATGTATAAAGTATTAGAAACATCTTGCTTTCAAGGCCCTTCAGACTGCATTCGGGCACCCAGAATAGGTGGACATGAATTTAAAAAATCTGATCTGAATTTTAAAATTTGCAAGTCAGCCAATGCTAGCCAAGTAACATTTTGGCACTTTGTCATCTAACATCTTGAAATGTAAATATTCAATATTTTAATATATTCTCGGTCTATGAAGTTCCTGGCAGCTCCTGAATCAATAAGAACGTGACATGTTGCTAGAAATTTGAACATTGACAGTTATTTGGCACTAGGGAATATTTCACTACACATCTTTGGACGGATAGAGGTATTGTAAGCTGGATGAGACTAATGACAATGGCTCAATTGACCACAAAACAGATACTTTTACATTTGGTATGTGACATATTTAGTGCATTGCAATGCAAACAAACCTATATTTAGTTAACACACATTTAGCTTGATGTGTATGTTTAACAGTGCCTAAAATAAAATAAACTCATAAAAACAACTTATTTTATTCCAGCTAGTGGCCAATGCACCATTTCTCTTTTTAGTTATTACTAAAATAACTAAAACTGAAAAAAGGAAAACGAATAAGTAAAAAAATAATACAAACTATATAGACATATTTTGTAAAATAAATAAAACAAAATTACTAAAACTACTAAAAATATTTAATATTTCATGTTATGAATAAATATGAAGAAATTAAGATACATTTATTTGACATCCTTATTTAACAGCCTAATTCTGTGATATATATATATATATATATACACACACACAGAATATACAATGAAATATATACAATGAAACTTATGCTGACCAATTTATTCTGGGAATTTAGAACTTTGTGTGAAAAGGCTAAAATGAAATGAAGAGAGCAGAGCTAATGCCGTCTCACCGGTCTGTTGCTCAGAAGGCTGAGAGAGGAACAGCTCCATTAATAATGAATCTAGTATCATCATTATGCAGCAAAATGTTTAAACTACACAGAATCTCACAGCTTCAAACACAGCTTTTCTTTTTAAAAACATTCCCCCATGAAACTCAGCTAATGTCAGCAAATCTTGAAGCATGTAATCAGCGAATGTTTGAGGGAGGGGGTCATCTATTTACTTCTAAAATGCTAAAGTAAATGTTTACAAAATAATAATAAAATAAATGTAAAAATCATATCTTCAGTGTCTTTTTAGCACATAGCAGCTTCATTGGAAAAGAGTAGTAAAAAAAAAAAAAAACATGTGCCATGATGTGACAATTGTGTATAATGGATGTTTCTAATGTATCAGCCTATTATGCATGGTACAAAAAAAAATTGCAAAATCAGCTATTTGAAAGGATGGATACCCAAAAAAAGGGGGGGGGGGATCAAGAATATGCCCTATATAATGATTTTTTTATTGCCTACACTGCAAAACTGGCTGCTAGAAAATAAAAATAACACATTTAATGAGGTTTATGTTTAAAACAGGTCAAATAATCTGCAAATGGAATATAATGATTTTTTATTGACTACACTGCAACACTGACTGCTAGAAACTAAAAATAACACATTTAATGAGGTTTATGTTTAAAACAGGTAATCTGCAAATGGAATGAAACTATACTTTTCAATTTCATTTCTCACCTGAATTCATCTTGTTTTCAGAAAAAATATTTATAGAAAATAATATAAAAATGATATATAATCATTTTATATATTCACATGTTTGACTGTTGTGATTTCTACATTTTTCTATTTCCTAATGGGGCGTTTGAGGCAGCAGGTTTTTAGTGTTTCTTCAGGTTCCATGATGTCTTGCTACACCAGTGATTTTTTTTTTTTGTTAGAAAATGAAGACAAGACAACAAAATAAGTTGCGTTGTCAAGTTCACATTTGAACTTGTGTTCTTACCCTCTGTGAGGTTTCAGCCATATCCACCAACCCTTCCAGCCTGCCCTCCTCAGACCCTGCGGCTGGCTGTGATTTTTGGGACGCTCTGCCATCTCTACCAGCCAAACCCCCCTCCCTGTGTGGCTGAATAATGAGACGCATCGTGAATGTGGACAGGCGGCTGAATGGCAGAGGGAGAGAGTGACGGAGGGCCGTGGATCATGATCTGAAGCCTCAGTAGAGGATATTAAGGGCCATTCACTGACTGACAGCGACAAAGCGAACAGAAGTCTGTCACTTTCAATAAGAGTTGTCATCATGACCTGGGCACGTACTGTGCAAAGATGAGAAAGTTTATTGTTTATTATTGAAGCACCATTTGTCTCCTAGTCAAGTTTGGGCAGGAGAAGTTAATGGTTCTGTGAGTGATTCCAGTGCTTTGTATGATTTGTCTTTGTCCACATTAAAAATGGAGCATGGAAGACGGTGTCAGAAATTGTCGTCATTCTAACGGAGTTTGATTTACTCATTGATAATCGTTCCTGTTCATGAAATCATGTAATTCATATTCAGACGCTTTCCCTGCATGTTAATTTTTAACAGCATGGAAACTGATTACTTGTCAAAGTAGAATGAAAGAATCTTATTTTTATATTCAGTAATAAAACTGCTGTTGGTGTGAACCTTCATGCCTCCAACCCAGCTGACAAAAGTATGTTCTCACAATGTTTTGCTGAAAATATCATGTCCGAATGTTGTCTGAACATTCAAAACTGTTTTTTTCTTTTTGTTTTTACATTTGAAAAAAAAAATTTTCTGGTTGTGTGAACCCTAAGGGAAAATTATATTTAATCATTGTATCATTTTGCAGACATTATGGGAACATTACTTTTGAATGTTCTCTGAAATGAAGCAAGTAATAACATTTAAAAATGTCAGATGAATATCCAACTAAAATTTACGGTGGCCGAGAGAGCTCAACGCGCTGCAAATGAAAAAACACATGCAAATAGAAAAAACACCAGCAAATTAAGAAAACATCTTCATCAATTTAACAACACACGCGCTGCAAATTCTCACAACACAAACAAAGAAACGCGCTGCAAATACAAAACAAACGAACAAAAACAGAAACATGCTGCAAATATGCACAGATCCCATCGGAAATGTTTAAGGGAAGTGTGTTTCTTTGTTTGTGTTGTGAGAATTTGCTGTGCGTTTCTGTAGTTGGTTGTGTTGTGAGAATTTGCAGCGCGTGTGTTGTCAAATTGATGAAGATGTTTTCTTAATTTGCAGGTGTTTTTTTCTAAGGTGAGTGGATTTATCCGTCTGTAGAGAGTTTGAGCATTCCTTCTTCAGCTGTCAAGCTTGCGTTATACTAGCACTGAGAGAAGATACGCGGAGTGTTGTGAAACGGCTCAAATGCTGACTTTACTGCCTCTATAAACAGCAGTTTGGCCTACTTCCACCACAGGACTAAGAAATGGCAGAGCGGTTTGTTTTGCTGGTTAATGATGGCGTGTGAGGGCACAGGGTTACAGCACTGTCCTTTGGGGCGTCAGGAACAACAGATTCATTTATGACGATTAATGATTCATGTGTGTATATCAATATCACAAGGCTTGTAGTGCCACTACTTCTGATTATTAAGGGAAACAGCATGATCACTGGTCAAAAAAGTACTATGGTATTACCATTAATTAATTTAGAGTTCACATTTGTAGAAAACAAAATAGTGCTTGGTTTAGGGGTTTTAGCAGGCAGCACTAAACATATATAATTGGAAAACCAGGGTTATGTTTTCCGGGACAGCAAAACCATGGTATTCTTTGAAATATACAAGTATGATAATCAAACCTTAGTGTGCATATAAAACAACCATAATTTTGCCATCTAATACCATCCTAACAGGGAACGTTCTTTCAACTTTCACCAACGGTTTTTAAAAGTTAGGCTACAAAAACGTTCTTAAAGAAATGTTTATGGATTGTTCTTATAACTTTATTAATGCTTGATATACGTTCTCATAACGTTGAGAAAATGTTCTGAGATCAGCATTCTCTGAACGTACTCATAGTGTTATTTGTACTTCAGTGTTCTAAAACATATTGCATAAATATTGTATATTTTAAATGATGTTCTAAGCACAACAAGAAAACTGGACACTTCAGCATTTTAGAAACATTCTATCAAAAACAATCTTCCCACAACACTTTTATAACCTAAATTTCATACCTGGGCATGTTTTGTTAATGTTCCCATTAAATTATGAAAACACTGTTTCTGAACATCCAGTTTCAAGAAATTTTTTTCTTGGTTATGCAATACATTGCACTGCATAATTTCGCAAACATGGAAGCATTACTTTTGAATGTTCTCTGAACGTTCTGAAACAAGTAGATACATTTAAAAAAATTTAGATAAACATCCAACTAAAATGCTTCAGAAAAAAGTTCCATGAACGATGTATAAATAATGTGTTTGTACTAACATTTTCAGAATTTTTTTTTTTTTATGTTTTAAATACTTTTTTTTCTTTTGTATCATTTGTATCATTTTGCAGACATTATGGGAACATTACTTTTGAATGTTCTCTGAAATGAAGCAAGTTAAAAATGTCTTTACGGTGGCCGAGAGAGCTCAACGCGCTGCAAATGAAAAAACACATGCAAATAGAAAAAACACCAGCAAATTAAGAAAACATCTTCATCAATTTAACAACACACGCGCTGCAAATTCTCACAACACAAACAAAGAAACGCGCTGCAAATACAAAACAAACGAACAAAAACAGAAACATGCTGCAAATATGCACAGATCCCATCAGAAATGTTTAAGGGAAGTGTGTTTCTTTGTTTGTGTTGTGAGAATTTGCTGTGCATTTCTGTAGTTGGTTGTGTTGTGAGAATTTGCAGCGCGTGTGTTGTCAAATTGATGAAGATGTTTTCTTAATTTGCAGGTGTTTTTTTCTATTTGCATGTGTTTTTTTTTTCATTTGCAGCGCGTTAAGCTCTCTCGGCCACCGTAAACATTTTTCAGATGAAAACTTCCATGAACGGTGTATAAATAATATTTTTAATTGATCATGCACTGACTGAAATGTTCAAATTTCTTTGAAACATTATATTTCATATCTAATTTAGACAATACTGATCATAGATTTTTTTTTACTTCATGTGATTTTTTTCCCAAGTATTTTGTTTAATATAAAAATGATTATTATTTATATTTTTATTTTTATTTTTTTACATATGAATGATTATATTTGTTTTAATATATTCATGATTAATGCAGGTTCTAGAGAAAACAGATGATGATGATGATGTAACGATTAGCAAAAAAGGAGATCTAAAGTGTTTTTAAGGTTTTAAATGAATGCCTGTTCCTGTTAATTACCTGGTTTCTTTTCTTCATATCTGCACTGGTGGCCTATCTAGATTTTCCAGCCTCATTTGCATATTACTGATTGTAATCTGCCATTTGGAGACGATTTGTCCATGTAAAAATGGACACAGACAGAATGAAATGAGTATTATTTCTCAAATGTTACTGGTTTTGACAGTTTTACTTTGGCTTTAATATTAAATTCCCCTTCTTATATACAAAATTATTGTGTTTTGTGTCAAACAAATAAATAATAAAATCAATATGAGGTGCATATTTTATTTTAATAGTCTGACAATGAAAGTTCCTCAATTTGAACTGAGTTAATGAACGATATTTTTTGCTTGTCTTCTGTCTTATAGACATTAATTTGTTATGGCATAGCTGCACTTTCATTTAAACGGGGATACAATTTATGCTTGTTTTTTAATTTCTAATTTTGTTTTTTTTTTTGCATTAAAATACCCGGTAAATTATATGCAACAGTCAAAATTAATGATCATTTCTATTCTATTCTGTTCTGTTCTGTTATATTCTGTTGAAGCAATGGTAAAATATTTTACATTTAATCAAATAAAATATATGTTTTTACTATATTTTTGATCATACTTCTGTCGAAAAATATCTTACCAACCTCGAAAGTTGCATGACATTTCTAGACATTTCAATGTACATTAACTGATAACTTCTTAAGAATTTTATAGTGTAATAAAGTTTGTTGGTGAACATTATGATAATGTGTTACCAGCTTTAACGATATTTCAGTATTGCTGTTAAAAAAAGAATAGAATATGATAAATAAACATTTGCTTCAATCATTCTCTACAATATAATGCTTGTCAGTGATTACAGTATTTCAAAGTGTATTTTTCATACTTACAACCAAGTTAACAGCTTGTTGTTTGTACTGGCTTATATATTTATTTTTATATATTTGTCTGTGATTTTCAGTTGATATAGAAATCGTGCACTGTGCTCAGCTTTGACTCACAGTGTATTTGTGCAATTAAATTGAGTTATGTTTACAGATGGAGGCAGACTGAATTGTCTTTGATCTTTCAAGCTGTTTTGATCTTTTCAAGCTGCCACTCCGCAAGTGGGTGTTGCATTACTTCAGTCCAAAAGAACTTAGATAAAAATCGCCATCCATAAAAAAAGTATAATAATCACTTGAATCTAGCTTGCGCTCACTGTTGTAAACAGAGGCAGTTCCGGGGGAATGACGTATGAGGTCGACTTTGCGCATGAGCCGCTCAGAAGTGACGCACGCGGAAATGCAGGGGAGAGATCAAAACAAAACAACGGTCAAGAATTAGAAGTACAAAACGAGGATTTGTAAAGAAGAATGTCAGAGGATTTCGATATAAGCCAAGCGGAGACTGGTTTTCCTTTGATAAAATAAGGAAACTTTGCTTCCTTTGATCCTGTGCTCCCAGAACTGCTTCGGTGTACAACTGCTGGTGCAAGCTAGATTAAAGTGACTATTACGTTTGGAATATGGATATTTTTCTTACAAAAACGCATCGATTCGCTACAGAAGGCCTTTGTTCGCCCCACGGAGCCATGTGAGACACTTTTTTTTATGGATGGGCGATTTTTATTTAAGTTCTTTTGGACTGAAGCAATGCAACACCTGCTGAGTGGCATTAAATTCATTTTGGGTGAACTAACCCTTTAAGAGGGGTGCCATAATGTTGCTCAATTTCTCTGGTTGATAAGGACCGCAGTATGTGCGATGTGTGCCCTTCAAATTACTTCATAATAATATATTTTTTAGACATTTTGATTAGCTCAAATTTTTTCCCCGTTTAATTTCCCTTCAAAGCCACTTTATCTTTCCTATTCTCTCAAATTTATAGCATTCTCATTTAAATATAGATTTATTACATTTGTTGTTAAAGAGATTCCTGCATTTTCTCTGCCTTCTCAGCAAAGGAATTGTGTTCAGATGAATTCATCAAAGAGATGTTAATGACTTGAAGTGTTTCTCATGCAGGCTGGGTTTCCAGCTGTGAATGTCAAAAGTGACTTTAAAAATGTATTAATATGGTCTGTTGTTCCATTCACAGGCTCAACCTTTCCCCCTGCACACTCCACTTCCATCATTATGGAAGTGCTGAAAGAAAATGTAAATATTTAACTTTCACTCAAAGGAAGTGAAATTGTCATGTTTAAATACCCTTGATCATGGCTGGGTTCATTTTGAATGCAGGGATGAGGGCTCTGAGACCTGCTAATCTCACAATGCTGGTCAATTAGTTTTTTTGAGATATTAAACAATACGTTGTCAAAAAAAAAATGTGCAAAAAAAAATTGACCTTTAGCTTGTCGCTGGGTCAGTACCCTAAACATTAGTAACTTATACCCCTACAACATGCATAATACAACTTTAATTTAATCTTATGCTCTCCCTGGCTGCAATTTAGATTATCAATTTTATGGTAAAACACAGTAATGTTGTCAAATATTATTACTACTGTATTTAAAATTACTCTTTTCTTTTTGAATATATTTTAAAATGTAATTTATTCCTGTGATCCAAAGCTGAATTTTCAGAATCATTACTCGAGTCTTCAGTGTCCCTTGATCCTTTAGAAATCATTCAGATCTACTGATTTTCTGCTCAAGAATAATTTCCTTTTATTAATTAATGTTACTTATTATTAACCTCTTAAGACCCGGCAAAACATTTTAGGAAAAAATTTTTTTTTTTGATGTCATTACATTGTTTAGAGCATTAAAAAATATATATTTCATTCATAAGTTATGCTACGTCCTCGGTAGAGGACATCGGGACTCAATTTCTTTAAAAAAATAAAAAGACATGAATGAACATGCTAGGCAAAAACAATTGATTTTTTTTAAATCATCAATACATTTTTAGTTTTCAGGATTTTTTTTTATCAAACTTTGTATAAAGATAATTCTCAACTATGTTATAACGGAATTATTTGATATACCATTTTTCTTCATGCAAAATGTGTGTAAAATGGCCACAAACAGGTTTTCTCATATATAATGTATTATAAACTAAATCTAATTTGCATATTAATGTGTTTTTGGGGCAACATGTAATGAAAAAAGAAGTGTAATATTGAGAGTAATAACTGACAAGATTTTCATAATAATATATAATATTTCATAGGAATATTGAAATATAATTTGTTTCCCTATTCATTTGTTGTGTCTCCCAAAATGCATAATAAACATGCTTTTAGTCCCGGTGTCCTCATATGAGGACATCTATGAAATCAACCTCCTGTTTCGTAACAGAAAGTCATATTTGGATTTGAAACCCCATTACATTTTCCTGAGATGTTGATTTATGACACACAGTTTAAAAATTAGTCCGATTTAAATGACAATTACAAAATATTATCATATTTCCATAAGAGTGTCACTAAATTAATATTAGACATTTTTGAAGACCAAGGAGAGGGAGTGGTCATGGTTAAACATCCAAACATTTAGTATCTCTGAAAAGCCCTGAATGTGCTCTGTACAGGACATCCAGACTTAAAACCGTGGCATGTATAGTCTCAGAGAAATTCACTAAAATATAATGTCCTCATATGAGGATGCAGGGTCTCAGGAGGTTAATTAATGTTGAAAACAGTTGTGCTCCTTAACATTTTTGTGGAAACATGATACTTTTTTCAGGATTTTTTGATGAATAGAAAGTGCAAAAAGAACAGTATTTATTTGATTTTTTTTTTTTTTTGTAACACTCTTTACTGTAACTTTTAATTATTTTAATTCTTCCTTGCTGAATAAATGTATTGATTTCTTTAAAAAATCAAGCTGTATATACTGTGTATACATTCACAAATATTTACAAATTATTATAATTTTTTTATTGATATTAGCAATAGGATTGTAGTGCGCAGGTCCATTTTAATTAATTGTATCATCCATTCTATGTGGGTTTAGCTATTGAAAACATTCAAGTTTACTGAAGACGAAAGGTTTAATAGTTTGATATAATCAGTTGTGTAGGTTCAACTGTGCAGATTTGAGATGTTCTAGCAGAACTGTCCAGCCACGTAACTTATAAAGTTACATTAGTTGATTATGAAGCACTGTTCAAATGCGGAGTTTTGCGCATCGTGTGTGTGTGTGCACGAGCGAGAGAGAGAGAGAGAGAAAGAGAGAGATAGCACGAGAGAGCGAGAGAGAGCGCGAGAGAGAGAGAGAAAGAGAGAGAGAGCGAGAGAGACAGAAAGAGAGAGAGAACGCGAGAGAGCGAGAGAGAGAGAAAGAGCGAGAGAGAGCGAGAGAGAACGCGAGAGAGAGAGAGAGAGAGAGAGAGAGGCAGGGCATAGAGGACCTACAATACTGTACAGTATTTGAAAAATAGTGTGTTTTTTGAACATTAAAGCATGTCAACATATTCTGTTACACCAAATACACAAAATAATGATCTTTAAAAAAGCATCATATGACCCCTTTAAATCATGTTCTAAAAAGAGAGATTATTTTCATTGCACTTCTTTTATAAATCATTTAAACTGGTTTCATAGAGCAGTCAGGGTTATATCCTTAAGGTGACCTCCGAATGAACTGTATGTCTTTTATATGCGCATAATGTTTATTAAACATTATTTATGCTGTTAAGTATGCTAAATGGCTGAAATGTCGTCACTTATTCAGAAATGCTCTTGATTTCTAATTCTCCCTCTTCTCTGTTGTAGAAATCCTGAATGGAGGTGTGTATGTGGATCAGAATAAGTTCCTGTGTCACGCTGACACCATCCACTGGCAGGACATCATCAAGAACCCGCGTTCTGAACTTCTGGTTGTGCCCTCAAACAATAGTGGCAACACATGTGAGTGTTTAGATGAGTTTAATGATTAAAACTGGGCTATAATAATTTATGTTTTTCATAGATAAACTGAAACTGCTTTGTGTCCTTTCAAACATTGTATTTGGATGTATATTTCAAGCTTTAACAAACAAGAAGTTAGGTAAGGTGCTTTAAAATATTTAATGCAATACTGAAATATTGGTGAAACTGGTGACACATTATCATACTCTTCATTAATAACATTCACAGACTTTATTACATTACATACATTTTAACAGGTTATTAGTTAATAAATTGTTAGAAATGTCATGCAACATTAAATCATATGTAAATATATTTTATACCATCCATAAGCTTGGGTTGGTTAGGTGTTTTTGAAAGAAGTCTCTTATGATCAAAAATACAGTAAAAGCAGTAATATTGTAAGTATTACGATGTAAAATGTTTTAATATTTTTTAAATGTAATTTATTCCAGTGATTGCAAAACTGAATTTTCAGCATCATTACTCCAGTCTTCTGTGTCACATGATCCTTCAGAAATCTTTCATATATGCTGATTAGCTGCTCAAGAAATATTTCTTAATATTATCAATTTTGAAAACACTTGTGCTGCCATGATACTTTTTTAGGAATTTTTTTGATGAATAGAAAGTTCAAAAGAACATAATTTATTTGAAATCTTTTTCTAACAGTTTAAATATATTTATTGACACCTTTAATCAATTTAATATTAGTATTAATTTAATAAAAAATATTAAATTGATAATTTAATTTAAAGGGGTCATATGATGTTGCTAAAAAGAACATTATTTTGTGTATTTGGTGTAATGAAATGTGTTTATGCGGTTTAAAGTTCAAAAAACACATTATTTTCCACATACTGTACATTATTGTTTCTCCTCTATGCCCCGCCTTTCTGAAACGCGATTTTTACAAAGCTCTTCGGTCTGAAAACCGAGGTGTGCTGTGATTGGCCAGCTATCCAGTGCGTTATGATTGGCCGAATACCTCAAGCCTGTGACGGAAATGTTACGCCCCTTACCATACTGTGATGATGCCCTGCCTGGCCGGAGCGACGATTCAAACACATGAAAACTCATTATAAATGAGGCATTCGTTGCATCCAGTGGGTACATAATTATGGATTATAAT
>NW_015547665.1:1476962-1477308 GCF_001515605.1 Sinocyclocheilus anshuiensis | reverse complement strand
GTCGTGTCCTCTTTTGGAAGGCCAAACAAAGTAGTTTCGCTTTCACAACGAAACATAGCGTCACACACGGCGGCCTAGAGTGAGCGGCGGCGGTGGCGGCGGCGGCCTAGAGTGAGCAGAGGCCGGGGGCTAGAGTTAGGAACGGCTGGAGGGCTAGAGTGAACGGAGGCCGGTGGGCTTGGGAATGGCACGGCCGGCAGATTCGATGAAGGAGCGTCCGGAGGGCTTGCCGCAACCATATGTGACGACCCCGGGCTGGAATCCGCTTCATCCACGGTGAAAGCCGATCTGGCGATCCACAGCGCGAAGTTGATGTATTTCCTCAGCGACCAGCACAGATCAGCTC
>NW_015547665.1:1475896-1476778 GCF_001515605.1 Sinocyclocheilus anshuiensis | reverse complement strand
AGTTGTTGTATTTCCTCAGCAACCAGCACAGATCAGCTCTAGGCTCTAGGCCTGGCGAAGCGGATATCGTCCTCTTTTGGAAGGCCAAACAAAGTAGTTTCGCTTTCACAACGAATCACAGTGCCTTCACAACATGACGGCGGCGGCAACAATACTACAGCGAGAATAAAAGTTACGCCTTCTTTCTTTGTGTGAACATTTGGGCGGCGTTATGCAAATCTTCCCACATCGTGACGTAGATATGTGGGGGCATGTTAGAACGAGCCGTTTTAGGTAGGCGTGGCTGACTCTTAACTTTTATAAAGAATATCTCTTTGGATTTGAGACTTTAGTCTTTGCAACTTTACAGATCTTCTTTATGCACCAAGAGCTTGTAACACTCCAAAGAGAAAGGAAAAATTTAAATCGCATCATATGACCCCTTTAATATTCATTTCTTTAAAAATAAAAATCTTACTGACCCCAAACTTTTGAATGGAGAAACTGAGTGGGAAAACTAAGTGGGAACATTGTATGAGACAAATCACATGGTGCATTGAAGTATGTTGTTGTTTAGGATTAAAGTTAAGATGTTAAGATGTTATTCCACAGGCAGAAGGTGTCATCGCTCCTGTAACGGCCGCTGTTGGGGCCCCCAGGAGGATCAGTGCCAAAGCTGTGAGTATTTAACACATGCTTTATCATTTAACTTGCACAACAACACATACATACAGACAAATTGCATTTTATTAAGGCTTTCAGTGTGATGTGACCTTTGTCCCTTTTTCAGTATTATAATATTACTGATTTCATAGTAGCATGTCAACTTATGCTATCATAAATTACTGACATCATAATGCATTCAAATTGAACAAAATCTATACTCTTGCTAAATATATAATT
>NW_015547665.1:1469398-1475784 GCF_001515605.1 Sinocyclocheilus anshuiensis | reverse complement strand
TGGAAATGAAATAATATATATATTGAATTTATAAATGTGTATGTACATATACAGTATATATGTATGTGTGTGTGTGTGTGTGTGTGTGTGTGTGATTCAATTAGAATATCTCTTATTTTTGTTGCTAGATATAATTAATGACATTAATGCCAGAAGTTATTTCTTATTAAGCTTAAAGCTGTTTGCCTAAAAGAAAGTTTATAGCGAAGTCATATCAAAATGACCATATTGTACTCATTTACTCATTTACTCAAGTTCATAATTTGTAGAGTCTGCTAGAATACATTTAGATAATTTAAAGAAAAAAAAAAAATAAAATTTTTCTCATACTGTACATTGCTTCAGCATTCTTGTAACAATAGCTGACTCAGAGGAAGATGGGAATCATGTCTCTGTGGCAGTATTCTTCTGGTGATTAAGGGATAATACAAGACTTCTTCACCTTACAAATAGTTGTCAAAAGCAAAAAATGCTTTGAAATGCACATATTTTGTGAAAAAGTGTGACATGCTAGAACAAAACAGTCACTATTTTTGGAATCACCCCAAAATTAGTAAGAAACAATTATTGGATTTCATTAAGCAAATATGATGCAGGGTGGTCTGATAGACATTAGTCAGGTTAGATGCCATATGAATTTTAACACTGATGAAAACGAGACTGTGAGTGATAGACTTACAGTCTTTACAATAGCATGCACTGAATAAAAGTCCTACGTGGCATAATTTTCACCAACTCACAATTTTTAAAACGGAGTTTTAAATCGGTGTTTAATGGAGTTTTTGTCTCCTAAATGTTTTATCAGAAAAAAAAAAAAACGTTTCTTCAGCTGAACAATCGGTATGTTTTTAAACAACAGTACAATCTCTCACAGCCTCATTTTCATTCCTGTCAAAAATTAAATATGATGCTACCCTAACTAAGGTCTATAGGTACCAAAGACTGTAAAAAAGATGGACAATGCATCTCCACTTCCTTTCACTACAGAAAAGTGAAGCCAAAACATTCCAGTATGGCCGCTGTTATCTTGCACCAGTGACGTCATTTGGAGGCTGAGTCTGTGTAGTTTTGATCATGATCTGGAGCCACAATATCAAAGTCCCGCCTGTGACGAGAGGGGTGGGGCCGAGAGCCATGGGAACGGAGCGAGGCCGGTGGAGTAAATGCTAATGCACGAAGTCCAGGCCTGGACTTCTCTCCTCCAACACTGTCGTCACGCTCCGTTCCCACGGCTCTCGGCCCCGCCCCTCTCGTCACACCGCCCAAACTCCAGCAGACCCAATTGCAAGCACACAATCATGACACCACACCTGTTATTATAGAATTAAATAACTAGCTAAAAGCAAAATTGTTAGAAAAACGAACACTTTAACTGACATCAGCGTGATAGGAACTACCTGAAATTATTTATTTTGATTTAACTACCTGAAAATTTATTTGAAGTGTAATTTGATTATTTATTTTGGCTCACATCCCATTTGTTTACATGGAGAGGGCGGGGTTTATGACCTATACTGTAGCAGCCACCAGATGGTGATCAAAATGTTTTGGCTTCACTTTTCAGAACATGTGAGGCACACTTGATAGGTACCATGTAAGGTAGTGTATACAATTTCTGCACTACTAATGTCATCTAGCGGAACTACAAAAATAAAGCATGTTTTCAAACAATGCGCATCACGCCTTTCCCGACACAAACATTACAAGCAGAGCTCTTACAGGTCTGTGTCTGAATGGGTAAAAGTAAGGTATTTTCAATAAAAGGTCAAACATATTAGTAAAACTTTTAACTTAAAGTTTAGCTTTCCTGTCGAGAAGAAAAAAATTGCCTACCCAACCTTTAATACACAACATATTACACTGAAAGAAAGAAAGAAAGAAAGAAAGAAAGAATAAATAAAGAAGCAAATAAAATCTTCATAATGCTTTGTCATTTAAAGGTATAATATTTTTATATTTTTAAACATTTATCCATTTTGAGGGTGACTACATGTTGACAGAATTTTTGGGGTTAATTGTCCCTTTATCATTAAAAAAAAAACACCTTTCACAAGTACGCTCTGTCATTCTTTGACATAGATAACTTTGTGGTGGATCACAGCTCTTGTGTCAGAGCCTGTCCGAGCAACAAGATGGAAGTGGAGGAAAATCACATCAAGATGTGCATCCCGTGCACTGACATCTGTCCGAAAAGTAAAGAATAGCAAATTTACCATACTTACCTTGTTTATTTTCAAAACAGCAAATAACCTTTACATTACTATATGTTCATGTCTGTTTTTGTATGTGGTGTTCAGTGTGTGACGGTATAGGCACCGGCAGTCTTCAAACAGCTCAAACTGTAGATTCCAGCAACATTGAGATGTTTGTCAATTGCACCAAGATCAACGGCAACCTCATCTTCCTCATCACAGGCATCAAAGGGTGGGTAATGTTTCAGTCTTTCAGTCTGACAGTGTCAGATATTCCCAGTGGCATTTGTTTTTCTCTTTGAACAGCTATGTGCCCTCAAAAGCTGCTATAAGTGCATGTCAACTTCTCCCAGCATGCAGCAAGCACTGCAGTGAGGTGTTTTTGATGTACATAAAGCTTATGTGTTAGTCTGCATGTTGACAGAAGAAAAATTCTGTAGTCATACTACAGTCTACGACCTTGATGAAAAGTCAGTTTAAATCCTGATAAGATCGACCTTGTTGTTCCCAGGACGTTATTACTCTATCAAAACCTGTTTATTGAGCAAAATATCCTCAGGAACAGGGGTTTTCAGGGTTACATGTCATCGAATAACTTTTTTTCTGTATTTAAAAAAATATTTGCCTGGTGATATTTGTCTTTCTTATATTACAGTGCTCATAAAAAATCCTGTTTTTAATGATTCTATGTAAAAAATATTTATTAAAATACTTCAAATTCAAATTTTTCATTATTAATAATGATCCTTTTTGAGTTTCTAAGTAAATAAAAAGAATTAATATGACTGAATCAACCTGACTATATAAGTTTATGCAAACAAAATCATTTTTAATTGTATAAGATATAGTAGAAAATGTTCATTTTTAATTTGCACGGTGTGTAATTTGTATACAAATGCACTCTTTGCACTCCTTACACTCATTAACTGTTTTGCTTTGTTTAACAGAGACATGTATCATGGTATCGGTGCTTTGGATCCTGAGCGATTAAATGTGTTCCGGAACATCAGAGAGATCACAGGTAAAGAGAGAGTTGTCATTAATCTTAAGATATTTGGTAAAGCTATATGCAAATAAAAAAACACATGTGATGTCAAGCTTACAGTTTGTATTTCTGTCACTTTCACAGTACATGGATCCTTATTTTTACACCTAATGGGATTTGTTACAGTATTTATTTGTTGAGTGTAATAGGTTAGAACAACTGAACAGTTAGTCATGTTAAAAGGTTTTGTTTAATTAAAATCTGGCATGTGCCACAGCCAGATATTATATTGCAGTTAATGGAGTGAAACGTAATGAAACTCTGCACAATAAGAACGACCTATGACTGTTGTCGTGAGCGCAGTTCCCATGCCAACCATATAAACGCACCTCAGATTCTGATGCACAAATGTATTGATCATAAGAGCATGTGCAACCATGGAAATCACCCCTAATACTGAAACATTAGCCGGGTTTCCATCCAAAGTTGTGAATTTAACTCCAGCAAAACTGGAATATCGCATAAAACATTTGCGAACAAGCATCGTTTCCATCCAACAAGTCAAAGAGAACAAAATCGTCACTCCTGGATAAACTGGCACTATAAATCACTAAGAGAAGTAGGAGAGTATATTAATTTTCATATGTAATAAATTACTTGTGCCTCAGAGCGAGCAGACGAAACAATGAATGCGGTCATTGCTTTCGGAGGTGGATGCTGCTGTTTGGGAACGCAGTCGTGTAAGACATTTACGGGAGGCAATTATACAGAAATACTTTGATGACAGACTTTGCTCGTGCATTTCCGAATGACCATAACAACATTTCAGATGCTGTGGAATGAGATCGATCCGCTGGTTAGTCAGGTTTTGCTGTCCCATAGCGCAAAGTCACATGACTTTTTTGATGCGCTTGGAGGAATTTATTGGCAAAATGCATTTCCATCTCCCAATAATCGCATCAACCCTTTTTCGCACAAGTCAAAAACCACGTCAAGAGAGCGTAAAAACTTTTTTTGCGAATTAAAGGATTTTTATTCGAAATTTGGCATTTCCATCACTCGTTTCTCGTGCGATACTTCAAACTGCGCATTAAAATAGGGTGATGGAAATATAGCTATTGTGGTGGGATATTACATTTCTACATTTCTTTATTACTTTTGCAAGTTGTTGGCTACTTTTGCTTTATCTTTCTTTTGTTTTTTACTGCCATATCAAGACATTAACTGTTAAATTATAGGTTTGTTACTTGTTTGGAAATTCCATCCAAAGGTTACTTGAACATCCAGTCTTGGCCAGAGAACATGACTGACCTTGGTGTCTTTTCCAACCTTGTCACCATAGGAGGAAGAACACTTTATAGGTAAGATTACTTTCTGTCAGGCACATCTGATTTATGAGCTGATCAGTAAAGCATTTTTTGCATGATCATTATTTCATGGCCAACGTCAGTGAAACTGACTTCAACATTATCATACATATGGCTTTTCATACATTTGATTTAAACTGCAAAATCACAGTGGATCGAAGTAAAGCTGTCTGTTGCAATATTATCAGATAAACAATCCAATGATATGAAAGAGCGATAGGTTTGGAACATTTTATTGACTTCCTAATCATCTTCATGTTTTCTCAGTGGTATTTCTCTGCTGATCCTGAAGCAGCGCTGGATCTCTTCGCTGAAGTTCCAGTCTTTGAGAGAGATCAGCGCCGGTAACGTCTACATGACCAACAACAGCCAGCTCTGCTTCTACAACACAGTGAACTGGACCAGTCTGTTCCGCACCAGCACCCAGAGAGCTCTGATCAAGAACAACAGGGACCCCAGAGAGTGTGGTGAGTGTTCTAGCCAATACTATCAAGCAAAAGATGGGTTTGTGTGTATAGGGCTAAATGTGCATAATTGTCATGACAATAATGTAAACTCTAAATGGTCCTAAAAGCAGGCTTCTTTTCTCTAATGGGGCCTTTAAAATTATTTAATGTGATTTTTTTTCCCCATAATTCTTTTGTTATCTATTAAATGTGAGGCTACATGAGGTTTTGTGCGATTTGCACAGTTATTGGCTAAATGATCTATAAAACTGTCAGCCCAGTTAACATCATAGAGTACTTGACCATTAATAATGGACCAGTCTATTAGGTCTGCCAGTGCTTGAATTTCAATACACTTCACCTTTGGGACACATATAGGACATAAAGGCAATAATTTTACAGGCCAATATCTTATGTACGAAAAGAATTCCCTGAACTGATGAAATGGAGCACAGATTTATCTGTAATGGAGATGTTGACAGTTGCAGAACACTTCCGACAGTGTTGCACTGCCAAGCTGTGCCTGATGTAATTAGTGTGATAATAAGTCTGTGGTGTGTGGGATCAATGGCGCTGTTATCTGGCTCATACGTTGGTCTCTTTTCAACACTATACCAATCACAGTAGACAGAAATACCTGGACTGTCCAACATCCCTGACAGCCACTGCTTTACATTTACTGTTGATGGTCCCAGTTGATTATATGAAGGACTTTCGTTCAGTCAATAGAATACAGAGTTTTTATTTGGGACTCGTATATTCAGTATAATTCGTATATGAATATTTGATTATGCTTGAATTAACTCACAAAGCAAAATCTAACCTCTGCAATATCTGTTTAAAAACTTAATGGTTTTATTGAGTGCGGTTTTCTCTCCTATGCTGACATATTGAAACAGGATTTTAGGGAGAAACATATAGATGTTTAGCCGTACACTAGCATATGGATGACCTCAAAGTCGGATGGTTTAAAAGTCACAAAACTTCAGTTTGAATGTCATGGGGCCTTTAAAATGATGACTTGTTCCCATATAATGCCCATTTATGAGTGTAAAGTAAATTCTGTGAATGTCCTCCGCAGCTCAGTTAAGGATGGTTTGTGATCCGCTGTGTTCAGTGGCAGGATGCTGGGGTCCCAGTCCGGATCAGTGTCTCTCTTGTAAATACTTCAGCCGAGGAAGGACATGTGTGAAAGCTTGTAATCTTTATGATGGGTGAGTAAAAGACAGTTTGCACCCAGACTTCAGATAAAAAATTAGCAAGAAAAACATGATCTGCCATATATTCAATATATACAGTGGGTACGGAAAGTATTCGGACCCCCTTAAATTTTTCACTCTTTGTTATATTGCAGCCATTTGCTAAAATCATTTAAGTTAATTTTTTTTCCTCATTA
>NW_015547665.1:1428360-1468679 GCF_001515605.1 Sinocyclocheilus anshuiensis | reverse complement strand
TGAGCAGTGCCTGGTTTTCTCCACACATACTGCTTAGAGTTAAGGCCAAAAAGTTCTATCTTGGTCTCGTCAGACCAGAGAATCTTATTTCTCACCGTCTTGGAGTCCTTCAGGTGTTTTTTTAGCAAACTCCATGCGGGCTTTCGTGTGTCTTGCACTGAGGAGAGGCTTCTGTCGGGCCACTCTGCCATAAAGCCCCGGCTGGTGGAGGGCTGCAGTGATGGTTGAATTTCTACTACTTTCTCCCATCTCCCGACTGCATCTCTGGAGCTCAGTCACAGTGATCTTTGGGTTCTTCTTTGCCTCTCTCACCAAGGCTCTTCTCCCCTGATAGCTCAGTTTGGCCGGACGGCCAGCTCTAGTAAGGGTTCTGGTCGTCCCAAACGTCTTCTATTTAAGGATTATGGAGGCCACTGTGCTCTTAGGAACCTTAAGTGCAGCAGACATTTTTTTGTAACCTTGGCCAGATCTGTGCCTTGCCACAATTCTGTCTCTGAGCTCTTCAGGCAGTTCCTTTGACCTCATGATTCTCATTTGCTCTGACATGCACTGTGAGCTGTAAGGTCTTATATAGACAGGTGTGTGGCTTTCCTAATCAAGTCCAATCAGTATAATCAAACACAGCTGGACTCAAATGAAGGTGTAGAACCATCTCAAGGATGATCAGAAGAAATGGACAGCACCTGAGTTAAATATATGAGTGTCACAGCAAAGGGTCTGAATACTTAGGACCATGTGATATTTCAGTTTTTCTTTTTTAATAAATCTGCAAAAATGTCAACAATTCTGTGTTTTTCTGTCAATATGGGGTGCTGTGTGTACATTAATGAGGAAAAAAAATTAGCTTAAATGATTTTAGCAAATGGCTGCAATATAACAAAGAGTGAAAAATTGAAGGGGGTCTGAATACTTTCCGTACCCACTGTATATGCATGTGTACCAAACAAATACAGCATTGGTTTAACCACTGCATGAGCGGAACTTCATTGGAAACTTCCAGTTTTATATATTGTTACTTTTGATAAGAAACAAAGTCGCATCTTTCAAATTATGTCCTTTTTTCAGGAAATTCAAACAATAAATGCCGTTTGGATGCTCTTTGATGTGGCGTGACAGATCGCTGTATAAATGCCTCGGTTCAAACAGCAGCGTGATCCTACCTTCCTCCTTACTACTAGATTTAACGCGATATAAACATGAATGAACATCTCATGCCTCATATAATCGCTCAATCATTATTTCAACCGTGGAAAGATGGCAATAAAACAGCTTGTACACAAAACGTCACATACCTCAGGCAAGTCATCAGTGTCCTCAGCTTGTTAATTTGCTAGAGAAAAGAGCATTTCGAGAAATATTATTAATATAAAAAAAATAAAATAAAAATTCTGTGCGCAACTGTTTAACTGTTGGGAATTTTTTTTTTAAATCGGAGTATCTATTTACACTAAGCCCGCCTTGTTGGCAGAGGCTATTTACACTAACTCCACCCACTAATTTGTGATTGGGATTTACAAAAGACGGTCATTAATCGTCAGATTCAGTGGTGTAGATAGTAAAGTGTGTGTCGTACATCTTTTGACGCGATCGACCCGGGTTCGAATCTGCATTTTGGCTAACTTTTTTCTCCCTTTTCAAATTTCAAATCACACCAGAAAAGCATTTATTTTTAATAAAAATGAAGAAAATAATCAAAAAGTTGAAAATAAAGTATCGGGTAGGGTTAGGTGTAGGGAGGGCTTTTGTCCCAATAAGGTGGCATCCATTTAATAATTTGAATTAAAATTAAAATTTACACTAATTTTATTAAAAATAAAATTAAGTTATTATTGCACACTGTTTTATAATGTATTACAATGCTGAGGTGCAGATAATTGACACTATTTGCAATAAGTAATTAGCAGAATATCCTGCTATTTTAACTATCTATAGCTAATTGCACTTAGTGTAAATAGCATATCACAAAAAAAAAACTGCTATTTTCACTTAGTGTAAATAGCATCTATCGCTAAGAAAATACGCTATTTTCACTTCATCTTCCCGCGCCCCCAATAAATAAATAAATACACAAATAAATAAATAAATGTGTGCATAAATACACGTATTATTGTTTAAATACATAAATAAATAATTATACATATGATGAAAGTAGGCAAATAAATTAAATAAATTGGTGGGCAAAATTAAAAATAAAATTAAGTTATTATTGCACACTGTTTTATAATGTATTACAATGCTGAGGTGCAGATAATTGACACTATTTGCAATAAGTAATTAGCAGAATATCCTGCTATTTTAACTATCTATAGCTAATTGCACTTAGTGTAAATAGCATATCACAAAAAAAAAACTGCTATTTTCACTTAGTGTAAATAGCATCTATCGCTAAGAAAATACGCTATTTTCACTTCATCTTCCCGCGCCCCTGAAATAAATAGTTATTAAATTTAAGTTTGGACTCTGTTGTTAACTGTTGTTAATAATGTAAAAGGGCTCACTATAGTTTTAGTCGAGGTAGATTTTTATCCCTAAGAACTTTGATCACTCATTTATTTCTGAATGTAGTTCCACATTTTTTTTTTCCTCTACGCAACATGCTAATGAGAGGGTGTCAGTTATGCAAGAGTAGGCGGATCGTGTGTGACGCGCTTGAGCGTTTGCCTGCACATGCGTATTAACTTCATCAGTCAAGGTGACTGATTATTAGCTTACACTTTTTCATAGGGTTAGGTTTGTAGTTATAATCATGAGAGAGTTCAATTATAATTCCCTAAGAACATTTTAATTATAACTGAATTTATTTAAAGAAAGAGCAATTTGTTCAGTAAACCACTGTTTGATTAAAAAATAAATAAATAAAAAACATTAAAAACAATTTTATGTTAAGTTTTTCCCCCTGCTGTACTGAAACTGTACCAAATGGTGATGTCAAAACAGAGGTATGTACCGAACCGTCATGTTTGTGTACCATTACACCCCTAATATAGTTGTAGAGAAAGGGAAAGGTCTCAGCTATTGTACCATGTAAGCATGGGTGGCGCTAGGGAGGGGCTAGCAGGTGCTTCAGCACCCCAAAGACAAAATTACCCCCATTGCACCCCCACAGATTTTTTCTGGGATTATGAACAATCCCATTCCTAATTTTCTTAATTTTCCACCATCCTTTTTAAAATTAAACATGTATAACTTATGTTCTTTGAGAGCATAGACATGTTATCATGTAGTTCCATTCATGTTTTACAATTTTAAAACAATAAATTGAAAAAAACAAATCTTAATCCTGATTTGCTGCTTATTAATAGTTTGTGAGGTAGTTGTTAAGTTTAGGTATTGGGTAAGATTAGGGATGCAGAATATGGTCATGCAGAATATGTACTTTATAAGTACTAATAAACAGCCAATATGTTACAGTTTTTTACGATCCCTATGACAATTTTTCAATAATTGTAACAATTTTCCTAAACTCTTAACACAGTTAGCACAACATCCGTCTGTGTAGGCTATACAATTAACACATTTCTTGTTGCTTTGACACAAAATGCATACAGTTAACACAAATTTAAAATGCTTGAACTTCTTTTACACACAAGCTCAACCAAGACCAAAACAATGTAATTTTACTGGCAAATTTTCAAATGCTTTCACACTGTATGTCAGATCAGATAACATGATTTTCTAAAACTAACTTATAGGCTAAAGTCAAAGTGAACAGCTGTTCATATTGTGAATTGAAACACAAATATGTCTCCTGTATTTTATTCCATTGCTAATGAGAAGAGCTGATTGAAATTATGCAAATATATAAATTGCAGCTTATTCCCATCTGGAAAACACACTCAGGTGTTGAGGTTCTTTCAATCGCATGACCATTTGATATACAGTAAAAGAGGACCTCTTTGGGCTGATCTTGTGTGGAAAAGTCTTATTCTTAAATTCTGGAATAGTACAATTCTTAAAAAAAAAACTCTATTCACTCTTGTACTCTATTAATTTACTGCTTGTTTTCTTAAAAAAAAACACTAGCTTTTCTAATCTTTTTGTATTCTATCTATTTGTTTTCTTTTTATTTATTATACAATTAACAAAAGCAAAAAAGGCCTCTAACACTAGCTTGCTCTATTCTTTTTCTATTCTATCTGTTTTATTTTTATTTATTATGTAATTAAAAAAAATCCTTGCTACGTGTACTGCGTTAAGCTAACTCAGACTTGTTATAGCACTTGCATTTCATTGCTCTTTTGTTGATTTTGATTGCTTCTATTGTCCTCATTTGTAAGTCGCTTTGGATAAAAGTGTCTGCTAAATGACTAAATGTAAATGTATTGAAAAGTGCACTCCTGCATAAATGTGAGATTTTAGAAGATCTGCACACAAAGACTGGTGCCAGAGAAAGGGGACAGGTGGGAGACCACTTGCCAATATATGTGATCACATGGAACAATGTGTGCCACCATTCCCAGTGCAGTCAGAGCCTGGTTTGACAACCATTCGAGAATGATGTCTCTTTTCCTTGCTCCTTACTCCCCTTTCCTCAACCCCATTGAGGAGTTTTACTGAGCCTGGAGATGGAAGGTTTTTGACCATCGTCCCTCCAGATGTCCTTTCAAATGTCCCTCCAGGATGCAATGGATGCTGCATGCCAAGACATCACAGCTGAACAATACCAGGAAGGATAAGGCATACCAAAAGATTCTTCCCAAGATGCCTTGCCAGAGAAGATATCAGGTGTGATGTGGATGAGAACATGTGGCCAAACGCAGAAGACCAGGCAGATTAGATTACATTTATTTATTTATTTTTGATTCTTCTGTGACTTTTTCTGTTTGTATATTTTGTATTTTCACATGATAAATGACATGCATTTACTAAACCAAAAAAGAAAAAGAAATTGTAGTGTAAAACACAATATACTGTCTATTGTATAAGGTCAGACCTGACACCTAAAATAATGCAGTTTCTGTAATTCCATTTGATGTTAGTGTTTTTTATGATATTGTGCTATGATTGACTAAATGTTCCTGTTGGAAGAGAACGTGTGTTAGTGTTTTGGAATAATAATTTGATTTTGAGACATATTTTGGTAGATGTAGTGTATTGTGTTATGGTATTATTGTAATTTGAAAATTAGTGTTGGAGTTTAGTTTGCAATGTGTGATTTTGAGCATGAAATTAACTGTTTTGTCAATTGTGTGTTGTAGGTGTGTTGGTGCGTTAAGAGTTTAGGAAAATTGTTAGGAGTATTGAAAAAAATGTCATAGCGATCGTAAAAAAACTGTAATAATAGACATGCTAATAAGCAACTAGTTAATAATAAGAATTGGTCCGTATACTAAAGTGTTACCCAATAATCCTTCTAGTCTCCAGTAGCTCACAAAATACAAGAAGAGTATGTTCGGTTCAGTGTAATGGTCAGCATTATAATGTGCTGCCCTGTAGCAGCAACAGAAATGCTACTAATATGAATCCAAAGGAACTGTAGGCTGTCTTTAAACCTCATCAGTTACGAAATTGGATTTGTGCCTGACCTGCATGATTAAAGCAGTGGTCAACTGGCATGTTCGCTCTCTCTGAAGTCCATTACATCAGGATTTACTATTGCTGTGATCTCATGTGAGTGACAGGTTGCAGAATAAATAAATAAGGCATGTAAATCAGGCCAAATATGTATGTAAATAAAATCATGAAACAACATTAGAATAATTCCCCATATGCAAAACCTACATTACATCACTATGTAAAGAGTTTTGTGAACATTTGTCTACTCCGTCAGCTTACAAGTCAACACCGTCAGACAAAACCTGATGAAGTTGACATCTGACAGAGTTGACATTTTTGCACAACAACCACGTGTTGTACAGTGGAGCAATTTTGTTTTTTCCTTTAGTTTATAGCTGCATTAATAAACATAACACAAATGCCAAGATTTATCCCACAACTATTTACAGAAATTACACTGGGATGATGGAGTTGACATGTTAACGCTGTGACCGAAGAGACCTCAATATTGTTTGTATAAAATATAAAAAATATACAACTTCCAGGACTGTGTGTCCTACTGTAAGATCCACAGTGAACAGGAAATAGAAAAGGGTTCCTCGGAGATAAAGTTGCCGCTGACATTACCTGATTTATTCAGAATTATAAATGCCTAGGGGTCACAGTGAGGACTCAACTTTGTTGGATATTTTTCATGGGAAATATAAATCAAGATTTATTTTTTGTATTGTTTGATATATTACAGATCTCTGCCTTTTAATATAAATCTATATTTTTGAAACTATTGCATTTTTTAACACTTTGTTTGGCAGTTTAACATTGTGACCTCATGCTGAGGACAGGTTAAATTACATGTATTTGCAAGTGTAGAGCATGTATTTAAAATAATGCTAAAGAAATAATACAAAATAAAAGCAATGGATGCAGATTTCCTTTAGATGTTACTTTTTAGTTACTTTTATTTTGATGAATTTTTCATTTTTAACATAAAAAGGGCTTTTGTGCGTAGAACATGTTTTGTCCCTTATTTCAAGAATAAGTGTGTGTGTGTGTGTGTGTGTGTGTGTGTGTGTGTGTGTGGAGGTGAGCAATCTGAGATTGTGTGTGTGTGTGTGTGTGTGTGTGTGTGTGTGTTTAAATATGCAAATGAGGTCATATTGATTTAAATATGCATGATTTGCATCAACTTCCCAAACAGAAATCTAAACATTGGATGAAGCTAGGTTCAAAATTCTTGTTTAATTTTGTTGACATGAATGAATGAATGTTGTTTTTGTAAATAAATTAATATAATACACATATTTTACTAATAACACTAAATTTAAGAATTTAAGCGTAAGCCTCTGGACCAGCATATCTTTACGACCATAAGAAACATAAATTCATAAATCGATTCGAGTTGTCAATTGTCAAGGCAACAGTTTACGTATTTTTACATTCCAATTACACAAATTCATTCTGTGAATGTTTCATGAATAAGACCCATTGTGTGGGCGGCGTTTGAAACACCACAAGTTCTGACACTAGACTATTGGGTACAGCCATGGTTACTGCAGTATTTTTTTTTGTTTGTTTATGAAAACTATCTATCATTTAGATTGCCATTCGCCCCCAGTCACTTTGTAGACACAATTGTGTACACACTTCTGCCTTGGGGATGTGTGAACAAGGATTAAAAGAATCACAGAGAGGGATGGATTTCATCTAAAAGTTACTTGTCTGAACGCAGAAGGCAGCAGCACCGTGTCTGGCCAGTGCTACTGCACAGGCCAAAATCCAGCTAATTGTTCCTCGGCCTGTCCCGAGTGGGCTCAAAACACACTGCCATCTGTGAATGACAAAGAGGAAACACTCATCTAACAACAAATGTACATTCTGGTCCAATGGGAACATCATAAAAGAGCTCTTTGGTTGGCACTGCTTTTCTGGTGTAGTCGTTAAACAATGGCAACTCTGACCAACATCTGAATAGGATTCCCCATGGCAGAAAAATTTTATTTAGTTCCTAACAATAATCATCTGTGGGGGAGTGTCATATTTTATAGGATAAACGGGGGTCTCATTACACTCAATTAATTGTGCTTTAAATCAGTAGCCCCAGTCTATGAATGGGGATGTGCCAAACATCTCCAGTCACTCAACCAAGAGTTCAGACCTGAGAGCAGTGTTATGTGTTTTTCCTGGAGGAATTTGGGTTTCAGGTTCTGATTTCTTAGAAATTAATGTTTTGTGAAAATAAAATAAAATAATTATTTAGTGAAACAATTTAAATTATGTGTGGTTAATAAAATTACATTACATTAAATATTCTGTTGTTAGTTGTAGGTATGTAGGTAGGACAATAGATGAGTAGATAAAGTAGATAATTCTGATTATTTAGGGAATCAAATTAAATCATGTTTCCTAAATTTAAACTACAATTTAAAAAAGATAGCAGTAGATAGTTCTGATTCTGATTATTTGCTGAATCAATTTAAACTGTGATTATTTAATTTAATATGTAATTTAATAAAATAAAATAAAATAGTTTTAAGAGTTGTAGGCAGGTAGATGGGTAGACAGAAGCCTTAGTAGTTCTGATTCTGATTATTTGGTGAATCAATTTAAACTATGTTTGGTTAATTTAATTTTTAAACTAAACTAAACTAAACTAAAATTAATAGTTCAGATTATAATTATTTATTGAGACAATTTAAATTATGTTTGGTTAATAAAATAAAATAAAAATTTAATTACATTAAATATACTGTTGATAGTTGTAGGTAGGTAGGTATGTAGGTAGGACAGATGAGTAGATAAAGTAGATCATTTTGATTATTTTGGGAATCAGTTTGAATGATGATTCCTAAATTTAAAATAAAATACAATAAAATAAACCATTGAGAGTTACAGATATGTAGATTGGTAGATAGTTCTGATTCAATTCAATTCAAATTTATTTGTATAGCGCTTTTCACAATACACATTGTTTCAAAGCAGCTTTACAGAAAATGCACGTGTCTACATTACAATTTAGAGTGATCTGTTATCAGAAGTGAATGTGTCCAAGTAATGTTCATTTCACAAATGAACAGTTCAAGATAATAGAATCATACAATTAACATTAATTAATTTCAGGCAGAAGCTCATTAAAGCGAGTATTATTACAAGTGTGATCATAATGATAACAATATAGAGAAGAGATTCTATTTATTTGGAGAATCAATTTAAATTATGTTTGCTAAATATAATTTAAATATATAAAGTAAAGAAAAGTAAAGAAAAATAAAATAAGACCCATTCAGAATTGTAGTAGAAGTCTTAGGTAGTTAATTTAGTTTGGTTAGGGATTCTGGTTAGGGAATGCTGCTTTTGACACCGTTGATCATGAGATTCTACTCGACCGACTTCAGACCTGGGTCTGTCTATCAGGTCCTGTCTTAGACTGGTTCAGATCCTACTTAAGCACAGGGAATGTTGTGTTACACTGGGTACCTACACCTCCAGGCGTTACACCATTTCTTGTGGTGTTCCTCATGACTCGATTTTTGGGTCCTCTGTTATTTAACCTATACATGCTTCCTTTAGCTGGTGTAATTAACCAGTACAATATTTCATTTCACCAGTATGCAATGACATGCAACTCTACCTTTCACTTGCACCAGATGCCCATAATTCAATTTCCACACTACTTGACTGCATAGAGAGCATAAAATTGTGGATGTCCCAGAACTTTTTACAGCTAAACAAAGATAAGACAGATATACTTGTTATCGGTAATGACGTGCGGAGAGGATCTATTGCTCCACAACTTGACTCTCTATCACTAAAAGCCAGTAATCAGGCCAAGAACTTAGGAATTATATTTGATAGTGACCTCAGTTTTAAAAAAACATATTATCATTGTTACTAAAACAGTATATTATCACCTCAGAAACATCTCCAAAATACGTGACATTCTCTCCCCTTCTGACAGTGAGAAACTTGTTCATGCATTTGTTACGTCCAGACTTGACTACTGCAATAGTGTTTTTGTTGGGTTACCAAAGAGCTCTATTAAACACTTACAAAGAGTTCAGAATGCAGTTGCACGAATGCTAACTCACTCTAAAATTAGAAATCACATTACTCCAACACTCAGATCCCTTCACTGGCTGCCTGTATCATTCAGAATTGAATTCAAGATCCTCTTATTAGTTTTTTAATATCTTCATGGAACTGTCCCTATATATCTTTCTAATTTGTTAAATAAATATACTCCAGCAAGATCGCTCCGAACATCAAACAGTAATGTGTTGGTTGTGCCTAAGACTCTGCTGAAAATTGGGGAGTCAGCCTTTAGTTATTTCGGTCCCAAGCTATGGAACTCTCTTCCTGACAACCTACGAGCCATCGACTCACTGTGCACTTTTAAAAAGTATCTCAAAACACATTTGCTCACTGGGGCCTTTCCTTGACTCATTTTATTATTGTATTTTATTATTTTATTTCTATTATGTGATTTCATTTTTTTTACGTTTGTTATTGTGTATTGTAAATTTTCTATCCTGTAAAGCACTTTGTAAACACTGTTTTAAAAGGTGCTATATAAATAAAGCTTTACTTACATTAGCCTCCACTTTGACTGTACATTTTTCCAGTGTGAGAAACTTTAATCTGTTTGAACTCGTACACTCGACTTCCTACGTTTTAAGATCTGGGAGGTTTCTTTGATTCCCACTCTGTTATTGACAAGGCACCATCTTTCCCTGTTTTAGAACCAGCTCTCAAAATTTCCCTCTAAAACATGGGCTGATGGAAATGAACAAAGGAAAGGGTATTGGTCTACATTACAATTTAGAGTGATCTGTTATCAGAAGTGAATGTGTCCAAGTAATGTTCATTTCACAAATGAACAGTTCAAGATAATAGAATCATACAATTAACATTAATTAATTTCAGGCAGAAGCTCATTAAAGCGAGTATTATTACAAGTGTGATCATAATGATAACAATATAGAGAAGAGATTCTATTTATTTGGAGAATCAATTTAAATTATGTTTGCTAAATATAATTTAAATATATAAAGTAAAGAAAAGTAAAGAAAAATAAAATAAGACCCATTCAGAATTGTAGTAGAAGTCTTAGGTAGTTAATTTAGTTTGGTTAGGGATTCTGGTTAGGGAATGCTGCTTTTGACACCGTTGATCATGAGATTCTACTCGACCGACTTCAGACCTGGGTCTGTCTATCAGGTCCTGTCTTAGACTGGTTCAGATCCTACTTAAGCACAGGGAATGTTGTGTTACACTGGGTACCTACACCTCCAGGCGTTACACCATTTCTTGTGGTGTTCCTCATGACTCGATTTTTGGGTCCTCTGTTATTTAACCTATACATGCTTCCTTTAGCTGGTGTAATTAACCAGTACAATATTTCATTTCACCAGTATGCAATGACATGCAACTCTACCTTTCACTTGCACCAGATGCCCATAATTCAATTTCCACACTACTTGACTGCATAGAGAGCATAAAATTGTGGATGTCCCAGAACTTTTTACAGCTAAACAAAGATAAGACAGATATACTTGTTATCGGTAATGACGTGCGGAGAGGATCTATTGCTCCACAACTTGACTCTCTATCACTAAAAGCCAGTAATCAGGCCAAGAACTTAGGAATTATATTTGATAGTGACCTCAGTTTTAAAAAAACATATTATCATTGTTACTAAAACAGTATATTATCACCTCAGAAACATCTCCAAAATACGTGACATTCTCTCCCCTTCTGACAGTGAGAAACTTGTTCATGCATTTGTTACGTCCAGACTTGACTACTGCAATAGTGTTTTTGTTGGGTTACCAAAGAGCTCTATTAAACACTTACAAAGAGTTCAGAATGCAGTTGCACGAATGCTAACTCACTCTAAAATTAGAAATCACATTACTCCAACACTCAGATCCCTTCACTGGCTGCCTGTATCATTCAGAATTGAATTCAAGATCCTCTTATTAGTTTTTTAATATCTTCATGGAACTGTCCCTATATATCTTTCTAATTTGTTAAATAAATATACTCCAGCAAGATCGCTCCGAACATCAAACAGTAATGTGTTGGTTGTGCCTAAGACTCTGCTGAAAATTGGGGAGTCAGCCTTTAGTTATTTCGGTCCCAAGCTATGGAACTCTCTTCCTGACAACCTACGAGCCATCGACTCACTGTGCACTTTTAAAAAGTATCTCAAAACACATTTGCTCACTGGGGCCTTTCCTTGACTCATTTTATTATTGTATTTTATTATTTTATTTCTATTATGTGATTTTTTTTATGTTTGTTATTGTGTATTGTAAATTTTCTATCCTGTAAAGCACTTTGTAAACACTGTTTTAAAAGGTGCTATATAAATAAAGCTTTACTTACATTAGCCTCCACTTTGACTGTACATTTTTCCAGTGTGAGAAACTTTAATCTGTTTGAACTCGTACACTCGACTTCCTACGTTTTAAGATCTGGGAGGTTTCTTTGATTCCCACTCTGTTATTGACAAGGCACCATCTTTCCCTGTTTTAGAACCAGCTCTCAAAATTTCCCTCTAAAACATGGGCTGATGGAAATGAACAAAGGAAAGGGTATTGATGGCTCTGCTAGGCAGCCCCTCTGCCGTATCTCCTGCAATCTGAGCTGCCATCTGGTTAGATAAAATTTAAAGAGGACTGTTTGTTCTTTCCTCTCAGACCAGTGCCGAGAAAGATTTTTCTAATTAAAATGCCATTATTTTTTCATGGATCTTACTCAGCCGTCTGGTGTATTAGCCAAGTTCTTGCCAGTGTGTGAATATAGTGTCTGTGGTTCAGTTGGCCATGGTTCAAGAAGACATGAGTCGGAGACAAAACAAAACCTGCTATATGTGTTGTTGCTGAGAGAATACATCACCTTTGAAATTATTTTGATTGATAAAGAAATATTTATAAGACAATTATTTATGCATGACCATATTCCTTTATTATTTTATTTTATTTTATTTTACTTTACTTAGAATTAAATTAAGGAAATATTTATATTATTTGAATGTATAATGTTTAATTAACCCTTTTGTAGTTGTATTTTTCCAGTGACTTATTTGTGTGTATATTTTAGAGATGTTCGAGAGTTTGCCAATGGATCTGTATGTGTGGAGTGTGACAGCCAGTGTGAAAAGGCCGAAGATAAATCTCTTACCTGTCATGGCCCTGTAAGTAAACCAAGCAGTGCTATTTAAAGTCAACATCATCAGAATTGATCAAATTGACTTCCTTGGAAAAAAATAAAAAGAAAAAAAAATGTTCGTCTTCGTAATCTTTCATAAAAATGCATTAACTTGCCTTGACTTTTCCCTATCAAATTTCACCCTACATTTTTGAGTAAAATAGACTCTGAATGCCATTTCATGTTGATGATTTTTTAAATGCCTTTTAATTTTGCCCCACTATTCAAACCCCACCCATCAGGGCCATCATTATGATATTTTTTGACATTGTTCAGTAAATTAAGTGAACAGTCCTCTATTTTGTCTGTAAAATGTAAAAATGAAAGGGCTGAAGTTTTAGACTTTAAATGCAGATGAACAAAGCTGTCAGCTTCTTATGATAATGTGCCTGTCCATCTCAATTCCTAAGATGCATAATTAGCAACATCAGAGCTGTCAGAGAATGTAAGAACTCGTCCAACCGTGTGACGCCTGTCTCAAAATGGGCAATTACTTAGATCAAATATGTATGAATTTGTTTATGTTGTCAACACCGCAATGTAATTTAAGTAAAAGTTTAATGAAAGTTGCTCAAACTCATTAGAAATTATCAAAAAGTGCCATGTGCATAAAATATTTGGGATAAGCATCAATAAAATATTGTAAGTAGTTATTTTCCTTTATTTATCCATCCTCAAGTATGACTCCTAGACAAATAACATTTAATAGGTCATTCTCGTGTGTTTGGTCTGCATGGTTTAGGGTCCAGATCACTGCTTGAAGTGCTTGCATCTCAAAGACGGACCCAACTGTGTAGAGAAATGCCCTGATGGTCTGCAGGGAGCAAACAGCTTCATCTTCAAATATGCTGAGACCAACAACGAGTGCCATCCCTGCCACCCCAACTGCACCCAGGGGTATGTATCTGCATGCATGTGTGTTTGCCTTTTCCTACAGGCTAGTGCTACTTAACACAGAGAGCCTTTTCTATTGAGGCTTGAGTGATTATAATCGCTATGGCAACTGCAATAATTGCATTACAAACATCTTACCGACTTCTTGCCTTGTTAATAAGGAGCCAGATATAGTGGTAAATACCATTTGACAGTAGTTACAGCAGCTTCAAACATGGCTTATCTAATCATTTTTTCTTTGTACACTACTGTTCAAAAGTTTGAAGTCAGTAATAATTCATCTCTTATGCTCAACCTGGCTGCCTTTATTTGATAAAAAAATACAGTAATATTGCAAAATATTATTACAATTTAAAATATCAGTTTGTCTATTTGAATATATTTAAAAAAGTCATTTATTTCTGTGATGAAAAGCTGAATTTTCAGCATCATGACTCCAGTCTTCAGTGTCACTTGATCCTTCAGAAATCATTATAATATGCTGATTTGTTGCTCAAGAAACATGTATTATTGTTATTGATGTTGAAAAACCTTGTGCTGTTTAACATTTTACCAAGAAAATGTATTATTTGATGAGTAGAGAGATCAAAAGAACAGCATTTATTTGAAATATAAATATTTTTCTGTCACTTTTGATCAATTTAATGTGTCCTTGCTGAAATAAATGTCTTTATTTCAAAAATAAAATAAAATTGCACAACAGTGTAAGTAAAGCTTTATCTACATGTCAACTTTTAAAACAGTTACAAGAAACAAATAAATGTTGCACAATAATATTAATACAAAAAAATAATAATAATAGACAAAAAAATAATAATAATAATTAAAATATATCATGAAATATAATTAATAATTAGTTAAGTATTAGTTAATTATTCATGAATTAATAGAATGAAAAAATACTATTTTACTAAATTAAAATGCTACTAAGAAAAAGTGTTACTACGTGTTAAATTGTTACATATTGTGAAGCTGTTTTTATCATAAGAATGTCAGAATTATCATTAGTTTGTTACGAATAATTTGCTTGAGTGATATACCTGTACAATAATAATCAAAAAATATTGATAATATGATTTGATCATAACACATACCACACATACAGTAGCTTACTCACTTTTATATAAATAATTATTTAAAAAAAAAAAGGAAAGAAAATAAAAGAAAAGAAAAGGAAGAAGTGTGGCCCTTGAGCCTAAGGGATCCTTCTTTGTGGCCCCTGAGTTTTCCTTGGTTCACTAGCCCTGCTCTAGGCAAATCTTTTGCTCAGTTTCATCTTGGAAATCTTATAAATGTCTGCATTCATTCAAACAGCCCAGTTTTCATGTCACTATCTAAACTTTGAGTACCCAGTGAGATGGCGAATTTGGGTGCAGTTCCACAGGCCTTCAGTGTCACATCCCGTAGATCTGAAGCAGATCATACTGCACATGGACATACTAGAGACCCAACCTCTGCTTCGCTCTGGTCTGTCTTGGCTCTCAAATCAAAGCTCTTGTAATGCTCTAGGACACCATAATAAAAGGGTTCGTGAGCCCTTCATCTTGTGGGTGACAGTCATCGCCGCTGGTTACAGTCAGGCATGCGCTCTTCAGCACTGTTCTCTATGATTACTGAACCCAGTCACCACTGTCACGGTGCTCCAACATGCCTTATCCCTGTATGTAGAGCTCTGGAGATCATTTCAGGCTATACTGAAGCTCATGCAAGAGGCTAATGCTAGACAGATGACTAGGTAGATCAGCAGTTAACATGGTACACATTCATTACCAAAAGTGAGCGATATACACAACGTTTCCAAGGCTTGGGCTAGGTAAGGTTTTTTCAAATGTTTTTGAAAAGTCTTTTATGCTCACCAAGGCTGCATTTATTTGATCAATAAATAAAGCAAAAACAATAGTTTTGTGAAATATTGTTACCATTTAAAATAACGGTTTCCTATTTGAGTACATTTTAAAATGTAATTTATTCCAGAATTTTCAGCATCATTACTCCAGTCTTGACTGTCACAGGATCCTTCAGAAATCAGTCTAATATGCTGATTTGGTGCTCAAGTAACATTTGTTATTATTATCATTGTTGAAAACAGTTGTGCTGCTTCATATTTTTGTGGAAACCATAATACATTTTTGATAAATAGAAAGTTCAAAAGAACACCATTTAATTGAAATATTTGTTTTGTAACAATGTAAGTGTTTACTGTCACTTTTGATTAATTTAATGTGTAAAGGTAATATTTAAAAAAAAGCATCATCATCATTAGTAGTAATCCATATCATAATTGTGTTTTTTTTTTTTTTTTAATCTTGTCTGTGTCATAGGTGTACTGGACCCCGGATCCAAGATTGTATCGGAATGCTGGACAGGTAAACGCCTAAATGTTTTTTTTTTTTCTGGATTTAACCTTATATAAATAATATATACTATATGAATGTCAAAAGCAAAGTACCCCTTCAGGAACTCGAGCTGCGTCGAGATTCGCTTTGGGAACGCCCCTGCGTGACCGCGTTCTGAAGCACGTGTCAAATCAGCCCAATGGAGTAGCGAGACGTCACGAGCGGGGTGACGTACGCATCAGAAAGTATAAAAGCGCATCCGGCAGAGCGCAAACCAGCTTCTGCTCTTCAGTAGCGCTCTGTGTATGTGTCTGTCTATTTACTGTTGTCTGTCAGCACAAACATTTATAAAACAATATCATGAAAAAGTCTATGAAGGCGAGCGAACGGCATTACAAATGCTGTGTTCCTCCCTGCCTACGATATCTGGCGGCGGGGGATACACACTATTTGTGTCGTTTGTTTGGGAGCGGAGCATGCACGGTCAGCTCTCGAGGGGGCTAATTGTCATGACTGCGAGCTGCTCTCGCTGCGCACGCTCCGCTCTCGCCGTGTTTGATGAGAGCGGCCAGGCTCGTGATCCCGCTGGCAGCAGTCCCGCTGTTGCCGAGGCACAGGGTAGACTGTTGTCATGGGGATCGCAAGTGGATTTAGCGGAGGTCTTCCTCCGAGGAGGTAGAGGTGATGAGTGTCGAGACAGAGGAGACTGTGGACTCGCCACCGCAGTCCCTCGCGTATAAGGAGCTCGTGGAGGTTGTGACTCGTGCTGTAGCCAAGTTAAATATCGTTTGGCCAGCCGAGAAACAGGACGCTGATCCTAAAAGCAAATTAGACGAGCGTTTCCTAAGGGCTAGATCACAGCCTTCACGACGGGGCCTTCCGTTTTTTCCCAATCTCCATGCCGAGGTGTCAAGATCGTGGGAAAAACCGTATTCTTCCCGTATCTATAGCCCCACAGTGTCTAATTATTCCAATATCGTGGGGCGATCCCGCTGGCAGCGGTCCCGCTGTTGCCGAGGCACAGCGCAGACTGTTGTCATGGGGATCGCAAGTGGATTTAGTGGAGGGATCCGAAACGGGCTCGTCCTTTTCACCCGCTAGATCCGCGGCTCTCTCTCAGGGTTCGGAAGCCCTGAACATCTCTAAGTTTCTTCCCCCTGGAGAGAGAGCCAGGCACTTCATCTATCTTCCTCAGAGGAGGTAGAGGTGATGAGTGTCGAGACAGAGGAGACTGTGGAGGTTACGTATGTAACCATGGTATCCCGAGGGAACGAGACGCTGCGTCTCTTTGCCATACTCCCTGCATCCCTGCAGGCGCTACTTCATCGAAGCTGGTTTGCACTCTGCCGGATGTGCTTTTATACTTTCTGGTGCTTACGTCACCCAGCTCGTGACGCCTCGCTACTCCATTGGGCTGATTTGACACATGCTTCAGAACGCGGTCACGCATGGGCGTTCCCAAAGCGAATCTCGACGCAGCGTCTCATTCCCTCGGGGAACCATGGTTACATATGTAACCTAGAGACGGTTTTCATAACTACAGTTCTGACACTTCACTTTAGGAAACTAAAAATCAATTAATTAAATACAGTCAACACATTACAGAATATTTCCAAGTAGCTTTTATTTGTTTCCCTTTAGAGAACTTTTCATACCTTTGTTAAGCATAGAAAGTATTTTGATAATTGAGTTGGTTTGAATGTGTGATAATTAGGTGTTATGATTTGAAAGAACATGGCACTATTTCTGGAAATGCAGTAGGCCTTCTTAAAAGTTCAGGTTTTTACTGAGAGTTACCCATTTTTTTCTTACTTTTAATATTAACAGAAAAAGAAAAAGAATAGGATAGTGAGTATTTTTGAATAACTGATTTCATTGATAATGCCATTTTCCTAGTTGGGCACTTCTCTTAAAATGGCAATAAAAATCTAAAATGAAAAATGTAAATGTTCCTACAGTATATTATGTTTCATGTTTTAAGTCCTTGCGTTTTCCTCCAGGACTCCTCTGATTGCAGCTGGGGTGATTGGAGGGATGTTTGTGGTTGTAATCGTGGCCCTTGGATTTGCTATCTTTTTCCGACGGAAGAGCATCAAGAAGAAAAGAGCCTTGCGCCGTTTCCTAGAAACAGAGGTGAGAGCTAAAAATCACACAACATTTAAAATAATTTGAACAATTTGGATGCAGTAAATAAATTTGAAAAACATTTAGTCTCAGGAGACACACAGTCAGAGAGAAAATAAAAAATGCAGACAGAAAGCCTGGCCAGTGAAATTGGTGTGGTGGTGCATGAATGGGTCTATGGGGTCTATAACCACTCTCAATTTTCCATTTGAAAGTGCCCCTCTCACTTCAATGGTGGGAAACCTCAAAAGGAATAATGTAGATCATTTTCAGATCCTTAAATGAAAACTTATGAAAGTTCTTCAAAATGTCCTGCAGCCAGTATGTGTGTGAGTATGTGCATTTGATATAAAGTTTAAGTCAATATTATGGAATCTGCAGTTCTGTTAGGTGTTAAGGAGTGTAAAGCACTAAATTGATCTGCTATTTCAGTATCTATTTCTTGCAGATAAATCCAGTTTTGAAGGTGTATTTGCTGTGTTTGTCTTTCTTTTTTTCGGCAAGAAAACTCAATATCAGGATTAATATTAATTAAACTATTTGGAAATTAGGTCTGTCCATGGCAACCATTGGGCGTTTTATTTAAATGGTGATTTTCTAGAGGTCAAAGTGTATTTGCAATCAAAATAAATAAATAAATAAAGGAAAACTAACAGAAAATTAAGAATGAGAACTTAGGAGAGGAAGGGTTAATGTTGTGAAAGTTTTTGGTTGAGGTTTAAAGGTGGAAATGGAAAGATATTGGAAAGTGTCAATGGAAGTGAATTACCTAAACACTTAAAGATCTGTCACCCAAAAGGGTTGAAATCTAGGAAAAAAGTAGCAATCTGAACTTAGAGGTCCGGACATTAGTGCAGGAATATATGGATGCAGTAGCTCACATAGATAATGAGGTGCAAACACTATGAAAAGCCTTGAAGGTTAAGAAAAGTGGGGGACCACTGTAAGGTGATATGAATTGTGCTTTGTAATTGTGAAAACTCTTATCAACTAATTGTGTATGGTTTTATACATGGTTTTGGTTTGGTTTTTGGTATGGTTTTGTAATTTGGCAAAGTTTTTAGTGGCAAGTCAACCCTCTACAATGTGAATAAATCACTCGCATATGCGACAAAATTATGTCTAACATTAGCCATTTGCTAATAAATTCTTAGATTTTGCTCGGCAGTGTGTGAGTTGGAGGCCGAACACTCTAACTGAGTTCTTCAGAGTTTCACTCTCCGTCAAGCGATCTGTGCTATTTTTCAGTTCATCTCAATGGATGCTCAGCGTACCTGTATTTGACCTACCGTAAACACTAGTGTAAAGGTGAACGAATTGCCATCGTTTTGCTGAGAGCACTGGTTCTCACACACATGCAAAGAAAGAGAGAGGGAGTCTTACATACAATGCAGAATTATAAACAATATTATCTGTTGTATTTTCCTGTATTGTTCTTTTAAATTGTAAACTGTATGGTCTTTAAAATTGAGAAATGGGTTGAACATGATGTCAAAATGCCTTGTAGTTTTGAGTTTGGGGTCCTAAAATCTCTGTTGAAGGGATATGAAATTGGATCTCGGTCTGAGATTAGAAGCAATTTCATTAACCTCTTGATAAGCCTAAAGATCAGCTTAAAAATGGTGAGTCAAGTTAAATAATGTCACTGAAAGAATCTCTGTATAAGCACAGGCTTAATTTGAGAAGTAAAGAAGGGGAGAACAAAGACTGAGCAATGCAAACTGAAAACTTAAAAACCAAAACCAAGAATATAACCTACTGACTATAACCAAATGAATACATTTGTACATGATGACAATAATGAAATCAGACCGAAAATGTGTCCATTATGGTGCCAACCTGTGGCTGACAGATGAAACTAAATTAGACATTGTAGTTATGTATGAATTTGTGATTATGTTGAGTGATTTTGGTGTTGTAAATGTCTTTTGAGCAGTTGGTGGAACCTTTAACGCCAAGCGGCACGGCGCCCAACCAGGCACAGTTACGTATACTGAAGGAGACGGAGCTCAAGAGGGTAAAGATCTTGGGAACAGGAGCCTTTGGCACTGTTTACAAGGTACTACATTCGCTTTTATGATTTTTGTGTTTATATGAGTTTTGTGTTTTCTCAACAATATATTTTTTACAATTTAGCATGTCATTGACTTCATCTGTCATCTTCTTTATAAGGGAGTCTGGGTTCCAGAAGGGGAAACGGTGAAGATTCCAGTGGCTATAAAGATACTCAATGAAAGCACAGGACCTAAAGCCAATGTGGAGTTTATGGATGTGAGTAATTTACAATTAAACCTTACTTTACTTTACTTTTTACCATCATTTGCAAAATAAGAATGCAAGAACAGACAACTGAATGGATTTACTGAGAATGTCCATTTCACCCACAGTGCAAATCAAATAACTCTAAGCAACGCAATATTTTCTGGCAATTACATGCATTGTTAAATACATTTAACGTTAGACTAACCAAGTTAAGCTATTGCTTTTAAGGCTATATGGCTTTGAGATGCTATCTTAAAGCAGGGGTGTCAAACTCAGACAAATTCAGAGCTCCATGTCGGGTTTTCCAAATGGAACACTCACTCTTGGGAACTCGGTCTATCTCACTCAACCCCAAGTTGAGAATTCAAAATGGCTGCTCCCTACATGAGCAAAAGTGAAAGCTATAAATACTTCAATATTATGCGTTTCTGTTATATTCCCATGTCATTATTGAGTCATTACTGCCCAACCTCTATCTGTGAACATGTCACTATGGTGTGTGTGAGTGTCTGCAGTTACAAAATGCAGTGTAATGCTCTGTTTTTGCTAACACTGCTAATGCTAACATGAGTGAACTCTGTTACATGTTTTCTGACTTCTCTACTCCAGTGGTTTTCAACCATGGGTCGCGACACATAAAATGGGTCGTCAGGATGATTTAAGTAATAATAATAATAATGAAAGTAATTTAAGTAAAAGTAATAATAATGTATATATGTATGCAACAAAGCTCAAGACTCTGGGAAGAAGGAAGCGTGAACCAGCAAACATAACTTTAATAACAAACAACAAAATGAATGTAAAACCACCTCACAGCAGACTCCAGTGCATATCTCTCTGTTTGCGCTCTGGAGAGCATCAAAGGTTTACAACGTGTTTTTGCAGCTTTGAACACTGTAGCCAATCACAGACATATTTGTTGATTTCTTGAATGCAATGGCCAATCAGAATCCACTCACTGCTCAAAACACAGGTGTTCTTTTCAGTGCTGAGTTCTGCAAGCTCATCCTCTCATTGTAACAAACAAAGTATAGACACAATGTAAATAAGATATTTATTGTACAGTGTAGAGAAATTCATTGATTATTATTAACTGAATTTTCTGAGATTGCGATAAACTGAAATGAGTGACAGCTTTTCAGTGATTATTAAGGGATTATATATATTCTTGGCTATATATAATCCAATCAGAATTTGAATAAAAGTTTTGTTTTTCATGATGCTAAGAGGACCAACGTGGTGAACATGCTTCAAAGTTTATATATATGAGTTGCGTCAATTTAAAAAGAAAAAAAATAATAATAGGGTCGCTCTAGTTGTTCCAATAGTTGGAAAACCACTGCTGTACTGGAACACGGTCCACTTGGGTGTAATGGCATTCTCAGCTCCGACATCCAACTTCCGAGTTAAATCGAATGCATCATTAATTCCAACCCTGCTCCAACACACAAACCATATAGTTTACAAATAAACCTGAAGGACTTGATTAGCTGGGTCAGGTGTGTTTAATTATGGTTGAAGCTAAACCCTGCAGGACTGTGGCCCACCAGAAACTGAGTTTGACACCCCTGTCTTAAAGTTTGTATTGAATGCAAGGGGTCAGGTGAATGACAAGTTTTTATACCAGGTTTGTTTTGCAATTGCTTTCTGTAACTGCATTATTGCATAAATGTACACTATAGTAAAAGTAAAAAGTTTGGGGTCGGTACGGTTTTGAAAAAAGTCTCTTATGCTCTTAGTCTCTTATGCTCTTATGCATTTATTTAATCAAAAGTCTTCAGTGTCACATGATCCTTCAGTGATCATTCTGATATGCTACTTTGCTGCTCAAGAAATATTTCTTACTATTATCAGTAATGAAAACAGTTGTGCTGCTTAATATTTTTGTGGAAACCTTCATGCATCTTTTTTTAGGATTCTTTGATTAATAAAAAGTTTGAAAGAACAGCATTTATTTTAAGTGGAAATGTTTTGTAACATTATAAATGCCTTTACTGTCCTTTCTTTCCCAATATGTATTGTATTGTGAGGTAGTTGGCGATAAACGCTAGTTTGGCTCCTACCCTACTTCGTAATACTAACTGGACCTAGAGTTTACATACTGCATATCGAGGGTGTTGATGAAAACAGCACATTTTCGGTGTTTCTGTTTTTGTCTTCTAGGAAGCACTGATCATGGCCAGCATGGAGCATCCTCATCTGGTCCATCTTTTGGGGGTCTGCTTGAGTCCCACTATTCAGCTGGTAACTCAGCTCATGCCCCACGGCTGCCTGCTGGACTATGTACATGAACACCAGGAGAACATCGGCTCCCAGCTGCTGCTCAACTGGTGCGTGCAGATTGCAAAGGTATGAGTTCCCATGAACGAGTGGTTTTTTTGCCTTTGTAGTTGAGCATGAACTTTGAAAAACATTGTCTCAAATAATTAATCTCTGTGTAATCTCTCCAATGTTTGTTGTTTTGATATTTGAGAGTTCATAGTAAATGCACTATATTTGATTCCTTGCAAGTTTTTATGCTGAACGCACACATCTGCAGGCTGCTGAATCACTAAATACTCAGTTGCTTTGGCTCAGTTGGGTACCACATCAAATAGAAGGACGCTCTTCGAAGTACTTCGAAGGAAGAAGCTCCAGTGTCTCATGCGTCAAATGAGTGCAACTGCCCCAACCATGTTTAAAGAGAAAGTCTTCTTTCTTCAGCTCTGTGACTGAAACATTATATAATGGACTGGTGTATGAAGGACTTCAGGAAAAATATCAGTTTCCGAACTAGGCTTTCCATTTCCTACTCAGCATAGCATGAAATATTCATTCATTGTTATTTTATTCTACCAGTTGAGCTGTGGTACTTAAATAGTCAATGTAAGTTGAAGACCAGTTTGTGTCATTTGCCAATCTAGCTTCACACTCCTTTACCCATTATTCCGTATTTCTATAATATCAGTAGTCTGGTTTCCATCCCACATATATACTACCATTGTATATGTGGGAAGCAAGTTTTTTTTAAAGCGAGGATGCATTAAATTGCATCAAAAGTGACAGTAAAGACATTTATAACATTTCAAAAGATTTATTTCAAATTAATGCAGCACAACTGTTTTCAACATTGATAATAATAATTGTTGCTCGAGCACCCAGTCAGCATATTAGAATGATTTCTGAATGTGACACTGAAGACTAGAGTAAAGGAAGACAGGAATAAATGACATTTAACGGTAAGATAGACAGACAGACAGACAGACAGACAGACAGATAGATAGATAGATAGATAGATAGATAGATATAGATAGATATTCTGTGTTGGATAAATGAAATCCACTTCCCTTCATTCAAGTGCCACAATCACCGAGCATTTTGAGATTGTTCATTAGCATGTCATCTCTCAGAGTAGCTATCGGGTTTAAAGGGGACCTATTGTGCAAAATTCACTTTTACATTGTGTTTGAACACTGATGTGTATTAGGGGTGCAACAGTTCAACTTACTCATGGTTCGGTTTGTATCACGGTTTTAGAGTCACGGTTTCGGTACAGTTCGGTATGTGCTATGTTTAGGAAAAAAACTATATTGTCAAATAAAAATAAAGAAAATAAGAACAAATAATCTAACTACAAGCAACAGGACAAATAAATGCAATAGAGCAAAGATAGAAATAAAATAAACAGTGCTTTTCAGGTTTTTTAGGTAGGTCTAACAGTTTTTAGGTACAGAAATTGAATAAAGTAATCAAATGTAAAACTACATTGCATATTTGACTGTATAAATTAAAAATTATTCCTTATTAAAGTTACAGAAGTTGTTCAATCAAGAGCAGTGAGTGATTTCCGTGTTGTTGCTGTTTAATTAACTTTAAGAAAGTGCTGTCACTGAGAACGCACTGATCCAGTGCACTGATACTGTTTGTTCAGCCGACTATGTCTGCTAGGATACTCACCAAGACGGGCATTTTGACATATTTTTTGTGTGAATTTGTCCATTCAAGCACAATACTTCAAAGAGAGCTTAATATTTACGCGCGTTCTGAGACGCGGGTTCACGCGCTTCGGATGAGCGCACACACAGATCTTCTCACTGCGCGCGCGAGTTCGCCTCTTCTGGCTCTTTAATATTTAAACTGGCAAGGCTTAAATGAGTTTAGTCTAAACACGGATAGCAACGTGTGCTGTTCTGGTCTCACCTGCGCTATCAACACGTGATGCCGGCATAAATGGCAGTTATTCCAGCATACAGCACTCGCATTGAACAAAGAGTGACTGGTTTGTCCACGTATTGTTTTTTTCTCTCTCATCGCACTTGTTGTAATGTATTGGGAAGCCAGAATTTGTATCCATCAACAGAAACATGCATTAGCCAAACTCTAACAAACCATATTACAGATGCATTGTCAGATTTCAGTTGAACCGATGTCCTAGTGCATGCCGAACCGTGTGTGGAGAACCGTACGGTTCGATTTTTTACAGAGAATCGTTGCACCCCTAATGTGTATCCACAGTGTGTAAACAACCAGCTTATAATGGTAAAAATCCACCCAATCTTTTTTTTATATAATCCCCATAAATCAGAAGCAGTGTCTGAATTTACGCTGTTTCAGATTTCCCCCTACTGTGACATCACAGTAGGGGTAAGCCCGCCCATTACTGTTGACAATCTGCCCTATTCACATTGACCCTGGCCCGATTGAACCGCACATAGTCCGCCATGTTTATATTGTCACTATAGTGCCTATATTTACACAATGACTACGTTTACATACGCACGAATAATGCGATTATTTCCAATAATCAGAGTAAGGACGTAATCGCATTATGATGTTTACATGTCAAGAGCAAAGCTCTTCACTCCCATTTACATGCAATTTCCATTATTCATTATAAACGCAAATTTGTTCTCCGGTTCTTGTGTATCCGGGCTCGGACATTTTGTTGTGAAGCACCTAAAAATGTCCCCATTTCTGTGTTTTCGTCCATCAATGTACTGCATTATGTTAATATCGCGCAACGTCTACAACATGAACTCTGTTTCCTCGGCTCCCCAGAAATGCGATGCTTTCTTTCCCACCATCGTTTCCTAATCTGCGTATTACTGCAGGTGTGCGTCATGTCATTCATGTATGTCACGAGCGCATGCGCACTTTGGTCAAAGCGGCAATAATGCGATTAAGGTGTTTACATGCCTGTATATTTCGATTAAAATCAGCATACGCCACCTATGTTAATACGATTATGCTTGCTGCGATTATGAGCTTAATCGCATTATTTAGATCGAAGTATTGCGTTTACATGAGGTAAAGTTTAATTGCAGTATTGCCAAAAACTCATTATAATCGCATTAAAAGGGTGCATGTAAACGCACTCATTGTCTGCACCACATAAACATTACAAATGTTGTTTTTGGATGTACAAATAAAGACTGTCGGCATCTGAGCCATGGAGAACACTGTGAATGAATTTCATTTATGGAAGGAAATGTGCTGAAGAGACCTATATATTTGTGCAAATCATTTTATGCTGGACTGCTTCATAAACATGGGTCAGTTCAACACAGGATTTGCACAGCAGCTGATTCTGAAAGATGGGTCAATACCAGCTGTTCATGCTCAAACATCATATCCAGAACAAGTAAGAATCACCTCATATTTTCTGAATGTTTCCAAATTGCATTTCCGGATGTGCTTGTTAGCATGCTGTACCGTTAATGTGGCTAAAGTTACCACTGTCTCTCACTGTATTCACAGAGAGCAGAGCTATGTCATTAGTTTTATCCCAAAAACGATCTCTGTCTGCATATTTCATAAATAATTTCTGACATTTTGGCTTTGTGAGATTCTCCGGTTTTGTTGTTGACGTTCAATCTGAAGTGTGAGCTGTAAAGTTTTCGCCCTCTACTGGAAAGGGGGCGGAAGCAGCAGCTCATTTGCATTGAAAGGCACACACACAAAAACAGCGTGTTTTTGCTCACACACAAAGAGGGGCAAATTTGACACGCTATAATAAAAGATCTGTGGGGTATTTTGAGCTGAAACTTCACAGACACATTCTGGGGACACCAGAGACTTGTATTACATATTGTAAAAAGGGGCAGCTCCCCTTTAAGGTTGAATCTGTGTTTGATTTCTCACCTGCTGTGATCCTTAGGATATTAATCCCCTCAATCATCCATTAGAAAACCCTGCTGTGTTCAACAAGTAACCTGTGATTCCTGCTCATTCTGTTTAAATCTTGGGGTAGTGTTTATCTATCATACAGAACCCGCGTGTAGTGCAAGGGCATGGGTTCCTCCTCCTGCTGTGTTCTTGGAGAAACTAGAGACTTATTTTATTGTGAGTGAATTTCCAGACCTGTTGCTTTCTCACGCTTAGACCTGAGGAACATGACAGCTGAGGTGAAGAGAGAGTTAGATGCCAGTAAGAGAGGAGACTGATGTTGGCACCTGCAGTGTAGCAAGATATTTGAGTTGGATAACAGCATTTTCAGTATCTAATTTTTACCAACTTTCAGACCGATTTCCTTCTCTTCTTTAATGTCACCTTTTATAGCTTTGATTATTTACTTAGCATCTTTTGTCTGAGAATGCAACATCTGAATTAGTCAAATCAGTATATTAGACTAAAGGCTAGAGTAATGGCTGCTGATAATTCAGCTTTGCCATCACAGGAATTACTTTATTTCTTATTCTATGCTTTAACTCTCAAAGAGACAGATTCAAAGTAACTCTTTCAAAATACTTTATTCTGTATAACGCTTTTAATTATAGATTATTCTGAAAAGGAATCAGTATATATACAGTATATATATAGAGAGAGAGAGAGAGAGAAAGATTATATCCTTTTTTAAGTAAAAGAATATGTTTTTGTTTGTTTTATTCTTCTTCATTTACCTTTGTGATATAATAATATGGGAATCAGAGGTTTAAATGTAAACCAATGAGAAATTAGATTGTTTTGCATATACCTTGGCTTATTTAAAAATCATAACAGTTATTAATTAGTTCTATCACTGCATAATGAATAAAAGAGTGTTATAATATTGTTTCTAACATCTCCTGTCTCTCTGTGGATAAAGTGTGTGGCTGTGATAGAGCCATTTGCATATTTCGAAGCTAACTTGGCATCAAAAGTGATACCCTCCATCAGATGATGTGTGTCATTTGAATAATTCCCAGCATCTAGCATTTCTCTGCCAGGAAAAAAAAAGAAGCCAAAATTAACTATATTGGAAAAGAGAAAGTTATCATCATTGCATCCATTTAGCTAACTAATCATGTTCAATCCTTATATCTGGTCCAGCCCTGTCATTGAAGATTTTCAGTTTTCGTATGCAACACTAAGTGTTTTCTCTCAAGTTTCCTCTTTTATAACTTAAAGAAATGCTTCACCAAAGATGACAATTCGCTTAAAATGTACTCACCTTCAGGCCATCCAAGATGTAGATAAGTGTATTTCTTCACTGAAATTTATCATTGTATCATTACATGACTTGCTCACCAATGGATCCTCTGCAGTGAATGGGTGCCGTCAGAATGAGATCCACAATCCACATGATATTCCACAAGTAATCCATACAACTCAGCAGTCCATCAAGTTATGTGATGCTAAATTTCTCCAAATCTCTTCCAATGAAGAAACAAACTCACGTACGTCTTTAAAGGGCCTGAAGGAGAGTCAATTTTCAACAAATTTTCATTTTTGGGTGAACTATTCCTTTAAAGGAGACATATTATGCCCCTTTTTACAATATGTAATATAAGTATCTGGTGTCCCCAGAATGTGTCTGTGAAGTTTCAGCTCAAAATACCCCACAGATCATTTATTATATAATTTTGAAAATGCCTATTTTGAGTGGAAGCAGAAACACGCTGTTTTTCGTGCCTGTCTCTTTAAATGCAAATGAGCTGCTGCTCCCTGCCCCCTTTTCTAGATTAGAGCTGCACCATTACAGCTCGGACCTGCTAAAAACATCTGTTTTGGTTCTAATGATCATGTTTATCGCGCTGAAATCATATGTTTTAAACCATATGAGTTTAAAGTTGCACACATCCGAAGCACACGGACAGAAAGCGGCTGTCACAAATATGACGCGCTCGTTTTTTCAGACGCTTGCAGAAAAAGGCTTACCAAAACAAAGTTACTGGGTTAATCTTTGTCACGTTTCCTTGGTTGGTAGATGCACCGGGGACCTGATCATAGCACTTAAAATCTGGAAAAGTCAGATTTTCATGATATGTCACCTTTAAGACCTTCACTAATGCGAATGTTGTTTTCTAGCTGAGCAAATGCAACTCACTAGTGGTGCAGCAGGTCTCCCAAACATCTTTTCTGCTTTGTCTGTCCTCAATTCAATTTGGATGTATTGTTTGTATATATATGTCTTTCTGTTTGTTTATTTATTTATTTATTCACCTTTTAATGCTTGTGCTGTTAAAAGCCAGCATTCATCTTTTTCCATCACCTCTCAAACAATCCCTAAACCAGGCTGAACAAGCACTTTCATTCAGCCTGCTGATAACTCTGGAAAATGCAGAAAGCCTCTGAAACCCTCCAATTACTGTAAGGTATCCGCTGCACTAATAGATATATGGAGTTTGGATTTGGGGGATTGAAAGTTTGATTGGATCATTCATTTCAAGATGGTTGACTATGAAAAGAGCTGAGGTGTCCTTATCATAGATTAGAGTGAACTGGGCTAATTCAAGCCGCCTGCAGCTGATGGGACTCTGTGCTCATGAATGATTTGGTAATGTTTGCTTTTGAAGATGTGGGCAAAGGAAGAAATCTTGATCCAGTACTGAAATAATACTAATATTTTTATGCAGATATTTTTCCATTCAGTCATCTGATTTCAGTCTCATAGGATTGACTGGGCTTTAGCCAACTGTGCTTTAGCCAGCTAGTTTTATGTGAACATCTTTCTTTGACATTTTGAGCAAGGCGTGTCTTTTTTGTCAGTCTAAAATCAGAATCTGAATTTAATATTTTGGATGTGTTGTCATTCAATTTATGATAATACGTTAAATTTACATTTAATTTGTTTTTCATGTTGTAGTTTAAAGGAAAAAGGATTGTGAGAGTGTAAAATCTGTTGCATAACATATTTGTGTGTGTTTGTGTGTGTGTGTGTCTATAATGCAACAATGTAAAACACAGTCATGTCAGTAAAGTACTATTAAAACTGAAAACCAAAAGTGAGATGTATGCATGCACCAGTATAGACGGCAAAAGAATGAAGGTTATAAGGAATTGATTTTATGGTGATGCTTGAAAAATGGATTCATCATGTATGACACAAACAGCAGCAAGTTTAGTCTTGAATTTTCATTAATAACAAATGATGTTTACGAATCTTTTTGGACAGCTTGAGATATAGCACATCAATGTTTTTTCTTCGTGCTCCATGACGCAGTTAGTCATCATTGTCTTTGTTCCAGCAGTGTGTGATGGACACTGCTCCTGTGTATTTATCACAAATTATACCATGTTGTCTGATGAACCTCCTGTGCTGCCCACGCACTACAACTTTTCAGACAATATGTAGTCCTGTTATCCTCCTCCTCCATAACACATCAAGGAAACGGATGTTGTTGTGCGTGTAGATCTGCAGTCTAGGGCTGAAAAGAGTTTGTGAATCCCTCTAGCAATGCAGGCATAGTGATTTTTTTATTTTTTTTTTACTTCCTGCAGTAACACAATAAGGTCTCATTTGTTAACATTATTTATTGCATTAGCTAGTATTAACCAACAACAAGCATTGTATGTGTTTTATAGCATTTATTATAAACGCTTGGACCTGCTCCTCGCACTAGCCTGCAAGAAGCCTGTAATACTAAACGCCGGTAGCTATGGACGGGGTTTACTCTTGCTTTAATCTGACTTTAGTCAAACTGAACACACAAAGGGCTGCTTCTCCCTGCCTAGCCCATCTCTTTGGTGGAATAGAGAGCTTCTGTATGGAACGAAACATTAGAGGCCAGCCGCAGTAAAGCTCATCATTTGAATGCTAATTCCACTAGATCCAGCTTTCTTGATCTCAGAATGAAAAATCAAATTGGAAGATTCAAGATTGTTGGATACTTGTGTTTGGACAGCATTCATGAGAGCAGCTGTGTCCTTACTTGAAAGTTCAAATGAAGTTCTTAGCAATGTATATTACTAATCAAAATTTATGTTTTGATATATTTACAGTAGGAAATTTACAAAATGTCGTAATTAAACATGATCTTTACTTAATATCCTAATGATTTTTGTCATAAAAGAAAAATCAATAATTCTGACCCATACAATGTATTTTTGGCTATTGCTAGAAATATACCCCAGCGACTTAAGACTGGTTTTGTGATCCAGGGTCACATATATATATATATATACTGTGTATATATTTTATTTTGGTTTTGAATTAACTTGTAAATGCCATGTTAAGTTGCTGCACTTAAATTAGCTGTGAGATCTTAGCATTTTGAAATCTACAATTAAAATGATTTTTATATATTGTACTGATAATTTTATGTCAATAAAATTGTGTTTATATGTGTGTATGCATTTTCAGCATCATTACTCCCGTCTTCAGTGTCACATGATCCTTCAGAAATCATATTAATATGCTGATTTGCTGCTCAAGAAACATTTCTTATTATTATCGATGTTGAAAACACTTGTGCTGCTTAAAATGTTTTTTTTTTTTCAGGATTGCTTAATGAATAGAATGTTTAAAAGTTCAGCATTTATTTAAAACAGAAATCGTTTGTAACATTATAAATGTCTTTACTGTTATATTTGATCACTTTAATTAATCCTTGCTGAATAAAGGTATTGATTTCTTAAAAGAAAAAAGAAAAAAATCCAACTGACCCTAAACTTTGAAATGGTTGTGTATGTTAAAGCATTGGCAACAAAACGTCAAACTGTATTAGAATAAATTTTGCCTCATCTTGACATGAGATATACATTGAAAATGCTGCCAAGGCATGTATTTAGTACACTACAAAGCAGTGCAATAGGTTTTGAAACAGATGTTATGTTCTACATGGACAGCTCAATATATTCTGTATTATATGTTGTGCCTCTTCTTCTATGTGCACTCTGCGTGACAATATTTGAGAGAGGGAGAGAGTGAATGCGAGAGATTGTAGCAAGTGTGCAGTAGCTGGTCTCAAAGCAGTGTCTGTGGTGCCGTTGTGTGATGGATGGGTCAGTGTCTCTCCCTGTATCACAGAGAAAATGTATTTTAACACAGTGTTTCTGACTCGGCTCTTGTCTGACTCATGCGTGTTCACATAAATTCTCAGACAGCTGTATAAGTAGCTCTGGGCTGCAATAACTGTTGCCTCTGGAAGAAAAAGTCACCAAATGACATCTCGCAGAAAGTAGTGAATTAGTCAAGGGGTTTGGCTGGGTTTGGCTGTGTGCTTGGTTAATGCTTTAAATGCACCATTATGAAGGCAAAGAGCATCTTTTTTCATAGGCATACCTTTTTAATTTTTTTGTTTTGTTTATGTATAGTAGATGTTTTTCTAGTAACCATTTTTTAAAGGCTCTTAAAAGAATGAAATGCAGTCAACATCATAAGCATGTCAGGGCATTATTTTTGCAACTGTCAGAGATAAATGAGAATACTTATGGTTTTCTCTTGCCAGGAGGGCTGCATAATGCACTAAATATTGGTATTATAACTGTATATATTTTAATACACTGTTTATTTGATTATTACATTTCGTGGCATGTTTGATCTCAGTGTCAATAGCAAAAATGGCACTAGAATTGTTTTAGTTAATAACTCTGATTCAGAGTTAACAATGTGAACTATCAGCATTAATCATCCAGCCTACAATGTTCACAAGTCTCTGTGTGGCGTGTATATATGAAGAGTTCAGATGCAAAAGCCTCTAAGTGCCATCTGACATTTTTGTCTAAAATGAGCATTTTTTTTCTCAGACTCCTATGTTTAGGTTCAGTAATTTTACTCTAATGGCAATGTATGTCATTTTCTATGCAATTAAAGTGAAATAACTGAACATAAATATAGGAGCCTGATAAAAATGCTCATTTTAGATGAAAATTTCAGACGGCATTTAGAGGCTTTTTGCATCTGAACTCTTCATATGTATATATATATGTTTATTTTTGGTAAAAAATACACTACCTTTCAAAAGTTTGGGGTCAGTAAGGTGCAAGTCTGCATTAATGTAACTGTTAATATATTTAACTGCATTTAAATGATTTTTCTATTTTAATTTTATATTATACATTTTATTTAATATTTATAATAATATTTATTGGATGCTTGCTGAATGAAATAATTAATTTACTGGCCCCACACTTTTAAACACTATTGTATGTATTGCTGCTTATTCATATTCTTTGTTCCATTGGTGCATATGAATGAAAATAATAAAAATCATGCTTTCTTGTGTTTGTTTAATTTAATCTTTTTGTGTTTCAGCCCGGCATTTCTCATTTTATTCATTCATTGACATACTGGCAGGATATTCATTTTGTCATTGTGTAATTGTGCTGAAAATTGGCAATTACACAGCACAACTCAAAACACTTTTTAATGACTATGTATGTAGTGGGTTTCCAGTGGCCGGTATTCTTGCCATTTTGTTTGCAAGCATCTGCTTCACTTCAGCGTCTTCCTCAATGCTCCATTCCAGTGTTGTTGTCCTTCTTAGAGCCGTCATTCGGCCACAGTCATTTCTCTCATGGCTCCATTCAGCATTATCCAGAAAAAAAGCCCACAGGTCTATTTCCTTGAACCTCACTATCAGTGATTTTCTTCAAGCATAAGTGGAGGTTCAGCAGCCCCTCCAGCACAGCTCCCCTCTCCTCCCAAAGGCCAGGAAGTTGCTTTTTAATTGAAGATTAACATAAAGCCATAAATCATAGGCAAACTTCTGTAGAGGCACTAAGGTAAGTAATAATGCACAGTGACCCAAAGCAGCAAAATGGGAGTGAACATGGGTAAAGAGAAATAAGGAGATGGCATTTAAATTTTGATTAGATGTCCCACTAATTTACTGTCTATCTTTAGGAAGGGAATCTAATTTGACAGGGCCGTGTTTAAATCCCTGATGTATTTCTATTGTGGTGGTCTATATGAAAGGGGAGGTAAAATAGCTTTACTTTAATGGTGTATGATCTGTTTTACTTGTTGCTGTGTGGTATTAACCACTACTGTAATTCAATAATAATTGTTAAAATCTCCTCTTCGGCAGGGTATGATGTACCTAGAGGAGAGGCGGCTGGTGCACAGGGACCTCGCAGCCCGTAACGTCCTGGTAAAATGTCCAAACCACATCAAGATCACTGATTTTGGACTTGCTCGACTGCTGGAAACCAATGAAAAAGAGTACAGTGCGGATGGAGGCAAGGTCAGTGTTTGAAACTTGATCCATATTTGTCTAATGAAATTCTTAACATCAAAATGCACTAAGGTAAAAGCGAATCAAATCTGAAGATGATTTATGGAAAAATCAGCAGTATTAATTTGTGTTAGCTAGCAGTTTTTCTTTGTAAAGAACTTGAGTTTGAGTCAAAGTTTGACGGTTCTCATTGGGACTGTTAATGTTTCATTTCATACCTTCCCCAAATCAATTAAAGTATTGAGTATCTGAATTGTCATGTTCCGTTGATATGGAAATGCTCTTTGCATAACCAATTTGTAATTTTCTACTCTAGATGCCCATCAAGTGGATGGCTCTGGAGTGCATTCATTACAGGAAGTTCACACATCAGAGTGATGTATGGAGTTATGGTGAGCTATACACAGTGAAGCAAATTTTGTTTTACTGCTTCTTTTTTCTGATTAAATTACTAGAAAATTCTAATGTTTATATTCTTATAACTGTATAATATTATTTGTATTATTATTTTATATATTAGTGTTAGTTTGATTAATTAATGAATTTGTTTATTTATTATTTATTAGTATAAATCATTTATTTGCATATTTGTTATAATATATATTATATTAATTATTATTTTGATTATTTTAATTTTTATATTAATTTATTTCTCAAAGGGCACTCTAAGGAGTAAATGCAAATTAGCACATGATTTAGCAGTGTAAAACTGCAAAAAGTGACATTTATAGTTCCCATTACTTATTGTAAACCACAACATTGGGATACTGTTTTCTACAAGATAAAGAAAGTTAAACATAGGTGAAGACAACACATACTCTGTAGGTTTCACATCCACTACTATAGTTTCATTATCATCATGCTAGCTAACAGTGAGCTTTGGAGATGGAATATGTGTTTCACATTCATTCAGGGGTGACTATCTGGGAGCTGATGACATTTGGAGGAAAGCCCTATGATGGGATTCCCACACGTGAGATTCCAGACATCTTGGAGAAGGGCGAACGTTTGCCCCAGCCACCCATCTGCACCATAGACGTCTACATGGTGATGGTGAAATGTGAGTCATATTCTGAGATTTTCTAATCTGCTCATAGTGTATGCTTTAATCTTTATTGACCAATGATCGAGGAAGTGTTTCAGAAACCTGTTGTTATTTTTTAACTCCATTTGGTGGCAGAGAAATTACATACTTCACCTTTAATACAATTATGCTTTGCACTTTTGCCATCATTTAAAATGTAAAAAGGGATAGCTAAATCATAACTGGTATATTTGTCTTGAGCACATAAGCTCTCATTATGCGCTCACTTTCTATTTGTCTTGGCACAGTCAGTTCCACAATGAAGTGAAAAGAGATGAAGATTAAATCTGTTTGTCATAATCAGATTTGACTGGAAGCCACATTGATTCAACATAACAATTATAACACCTCAGAGAGTGGGATATTCTTGCATGAAATCCACTTATTGCTTTTCATTTGTGCAATATGTGATTGGAGGGGAAATTAAATGAAATTAAGAAATTGGGATCAAGAAAATGCCAAACTCAATATATCTAAAAATATAAAATTCATATATAAATATAGATAATTTATTTGTTTTATGAAAATGTCAACACAGTAAAACCACACTGACATATATTCAGGTAGATTTTACCTGAAAAGTTGAATTTTGTTGTATATCTCTGACACATTGTTGGCCTCTTCACCTCCAGGCTGGATGATTGATGCTGATAGTCGGCCTCGATTCAAAGAACTCGCTGCAGAGTTCAGCCACATGGCACGAGACCCTCAGAGATACCTCGTCATACAGGTGGGGATTGCTAACTTCTCTCTGTTTGAAATGGACATTTGAAATGTTCCTGAAGCTCAGTGGATAATACTTTATGTTGTCATCTCAGGGCGATGATCGCATGAAGCTGCCCAGCCCCAACCACAGTAAGTTCTTCCTGAGTCTTCTAGATGAAGAGGAGTTGGATGACCTGATGGACGCTGAGGAGTACTTGGTTCCTCATTCCTTAAATGCTCCTCCCACTTCCCATATGCCCCACCCACATGTAGATTCAAATCAAGTAAGCACCACGGTATACGTGGGACCAAAATTTATGTCAATTCAAACAATAAATTATATATATATACTGTATGTATATATATATGTATGTATCTATATGTGTATATATGTTTTTATTTTATTTTCCCAGCTTCCTGCCTTTTTCTTTTTCTTATGACATCTTGTGTTGCTATTCCTAATACATTTATGGACATAATTACATTCAAAAAATGTATTCTTCTTGAACATAAACATTGTTTCCGGGTTTTACAAATTTTCAGTTCCCGATTATCAGTGTGGTCTCAGACTTTTGGACCATACTGTATTTGTTTATTATTCCTTTTATTTGTTTTTATTTGTGTATTTATTAATTAATTCTGTTGATGAATGCTTTATATGTACACTACTGTTCAAAAGTTTGAGGTTGATACATTTTTTTTTATGTTTTGTAAGAAGTCTCTTATGCTCATCGATGCTACATTTATTTGAACAAAAATACAGTAAAAAACAATAATATTGTGAAATACTATTACAATAAAGTAGTGTAGTATATATTGTAGCATATTAAAAATTAATACAATATTAAATAATAATATAAAATATTATATTATATAATAATTTATTATAAATAACTGCTTTCTAATTAAATAACTATTTTCATATATCTATTTTCATCTTAAAATGTAATTTATTCCTGTGATGGCAAAGCTGAATTTTCAGCATCATTACTCCAGTCTTCAGTGTCACATGATCCTTCAGAAATCATTCTGATATGCTGATTTGCTCCACAAGAAACATTTCTTATCAATGTTGGAATCAGTTGTGCTGCTTAATATTTTCGTGGAAACTTTGATATATTCAGGATTCCTTGATGAATAGAAAGTTAAAAAGATCAGCATTTGTTTAAAATAGAAATCTTTTTGCAACAATATAAAAGTCTTTACTGTCACTTTTGATCATTTTAATGTGTCCTTGCTGAATAAAAGTATTAATTTCTTCCATAGTAAAAAACTTACTGAACCCCAAACTTTTGAACAGTAGTGTATGTTTAGCTCCATGGGCATCAGAACCATTGTATCTGGGTGGGACAAGACCCACCCAATTTTTAAGACCAATGATATTGAACCCACTCACTTTTTTCCGTCTCTACTTTAACGCATATGTCTGTTCACTTTTCAGAGCTCCGCCACTCAAATTCATTCCACCTGAGGAATGCCCTAATAAATTAAACACCATTCCGCGTTTCAGCTACAGCCTTCCATGCTGCTGCTTTCTCAAATCCATAACCGTTTTAGGCTATAAAAGCAACTGTTTAATTAAAAAGCACCAGAATACAGGAAATAGCATTTACTCCAGTCAAAATTTTCTGGGGAAGGACCCATCCACATTTTTATTTATTTATTTTTTTGCTTCCGATGCCCATGTTTAGCTCTGTAATTTGCTGACTATCATGTCTGTTCAGTTGAAAACATTGAGTCACATTGGCACCGAACACGATATGGAGTAGTGCTGCTGCACCGTGCTTTCATTATTACTGTTTGAATAGACTCTCCATTGCCAAGTTGGTCACAAGCTTTCATTTTACCTGAGTAAGGAAAAGAACAGGCAAAATTACACCAACTTCCTGTCTCACACAGTCATTAAACTTTACCCCTTTAAACTTGAGGATTACTATGTAGTGTAGAAAGTGTAATTATTTTTCCCAAGTGCCCAATCCAAAATACTGAATATATGGTCAATACAGTGGGGTCCAAAACTCTAAGGTCACACTGAAAATCAAGAAGAGCAAAGAAACGTTATGATGTTTTCACTAGTTGTCTCACACCTACTATATATATATAAATAAACAGGTTGTTAGGTTGTTCTGGATGTTTTTCTGTGAACATCTCTAACCCCATCCAACCCCCCACCCCCTATTTTTTTATATTTAAATTATCTTATTTTCCCAAGTTAATTTTCTGTTCCTCCTGTGATCAGAACCAGTTTGGGTATCATGATGGAAGTTTGTGCCCCGAAGATGTAACAGGGTCCCGACCTCATGAGGCAGGTGCTACAGGAAGTGGCCCCTTGGTCCTGGCAGGTATGCAAAGATCAGGTCTGGACCCAGTAGACGAGAAACACTGTAATGGAAGCTTGTGGAAACAGCCCACAGCTCACTCAGTAGAGGACAGCAACGGCCAGCGTTACAGCGCAGACCCAACTGTCCCACTGGGAGAGAAAGGACAGAGGGAAGATACAGATGAGGATGGTTATATGTCCCCTATGAAGGACAAGATCTCCACAAGTATGCTCACAAATCATTTATTATACACTGTCATTGTTCACTCACTCTCATGTCGTTCCAAACATGTATGAGATTCTTTCTCCTGTGAAACGAGGAGACATTTTAAAGAATGTATTGGTAATTTATGCAATTACAATAACTGGGGAGGTTTTGAGTATTAATTTAATCATATCCAATATTTATATGTCTTTTTAGATCAGTTCAGACTGGATCAGTTCAGAAAACTTGGAATATATAGCACTTAGGTTGTATGGACCACTTTTATGATTTTTATTTATTTTTATTTTTATTTTTTTTTGCTTTTTAGAGCTGGACAGCTCCTCAATCTAGGTCCTCAATTACTTTAATTATATTTAAGAAAAGTGGCCAAGATATTATTATCAATTAACAATGTATTATTAAGAATTAACGATGTTTCACTGAAGAAAGAATCTCCATTGAAAAGTCATGAAATGACAGTGAAGGTGCACTAAGTGAGTGTTTCCACTGTCTAATATATTATTTTACTCATTACTTTACATCTGAAGAAACAAATAGTATACAGTATACTTGCCTATATATCTTTGAAATGATTTCACCTTTTAGCAATTCCATATACTTTCTTAAATGAAGAGTCATGGATAAAAAAGTATGTCTACATTGTTTTACCCATGCCATTGTCTGTCATCTCTGCAGATCATCTGAATCCCGTTGAGGAGAACCCTTTTGTAACAAGGCATAAAAATAAAGACCTTCATGCTCTAGACAACCAGGGTTACCACAGCGCCCCTGATGGAAAGCCCAAGTGTGAAGATGAATATATCAGTGACCCCCTTTACCTCAACACATTCAACAACACCAGCGACATGAACCAGGAGATGTTAAGGAAAAATGGAATTTCTATCCCATTGCAGGTGACCACAGCGGCCTACACTCCAGACACCAACGTTCCCCACATCACACAAATGGGTAAACCCCATCATCACAGCCATGGACCGCACGTTCACTTCGCCATACCACCAGTTCAGCCTGTACACCCTGATCAACATACTCATTCAGTTCAGTCGGTGCATGATCACGGCCCTCCAGCACCAGCAGGCCAGATCTGCCTAGTGAGCCATCAACCAGGGCACCCAAGCAAATCTAATCATTCGCCCCAACAGTTTCACTTGGCAAAGTCCAGTAAAGGTGGCACAACGGGCCTACCGGGTCACCCAGTGCAAGTGGACAAGATGTACAAGAATAGCTTTGACAATCCCGAGTATTGGCAGCACAGCCTCCCACCCAAGGTTACCCCTCAAAACTCCCAAGACTCTTCAGTGATCTGCAATAACAAGTTCCTTTACAAGCATAATGGCCGCATACAGCCTGCCGTGGCTGAAAACCCTGAATATCTGTCAGGTATGAAGCCAGGAACAGTCCTGCCTCCTCCTCCATACCGGCAGAGGAACACTGTGGTCTAGTGTCCAGGTCTCCATTCTCTGCAGATACTGGTTCTTCTACCAGCACCTTAAATGTCTTTCCTTGATCCTCTGGTGGTCAAAAATGGGACGAGAAACAATATAAGCCACTGAACTGACATTATGTCACACAAAATATGGCATAAAAAGCATGGGGGAAAAAGTCAACACAGCCCATCCAAACATCATCCATTCCCAAAGACCTCAGCAGTCATCCAGGAACTTTTTTTTTCTCCTCTACAGGTATTTTAAAGTTTCTCATACAGGATGGCACATAATCAGATGTAGTAACATCATTAATTTGGTTAAATTAGATATTAAGTGCACTTAAAAATAAAAGTTCCAAAATGTGGTTTTCACAGCAATGCCATAGAAGAGGGGTGTCCAATCCTGCTCCTGGAGGGCCAAGAGTTTAGTTCCAACCAGCTCCAACACACTTGCCTGGAAGTTTCTAGTGAGTCTCAAGACATTGATTATTTTGGTTCAGGAGTGTTTTATTAGGGTTGAAGCTAAACTCCCACAGGACAGGAACAGGTTTGGTTTGGACACCACTACCATAGAAGAACCATTTTGGGTTCCCCAAAGAACCTTTCAGTGAACAAATTTTCCTTAGTGTGAAGAATTCCTTAAAGGGGTCATATGATGCTGCTAAAAAGAACATTATTTTGTGTATTTGATGTAATGAAATGTGTTTATGCGGTTTAAGGTTCAAAAAACACATTATTTTCCACATACTGTACATTATTGTTTCTCCTCTATGCCCCGCCTTTCTGAAACACGTCGGTTTTTACAAAGCTCATCGTTCTAAAAAAGTGAGGTGTGCTGTGATTGGCCAGCTATCCAGTGCGTTATGATTGGCCGAATACCTC
>NW_015547665.1:1426482-1428010 GCF_001515605.1 Sinocyclocheilus anshuiensis | reverse complement strand
GAGGGTACAAAAAAGCTTTGGCCAGACCGGGCGCAAAGTCGAGATAGGAAGGAGCCACAGAAAGGGCCTGCAGATCCCCAACTCTCTTTAGAGAAGATATAGCTAAGAGAAACACAGTCTTTAACGTAAGAAGACGATCTGATATCTCCTCGGTAGGCTCAAAAGGAGGCCTACAGAGAGCTTCTAACACCACAGGGAGGTCCCAAGGAGGGACACGAGATCATACCTGAGGCCGCGGAGAAAAGGGCCTGCAAGAACTCCAGCACTGTACCAATCGGGCAGTTAACTGGGTCAAGCAGGCGGTCTCCGCACCATGAAGTGAAGAGTCTCCACTTCAGGGCGTACAGTTTCCTCGTTGAGGGAGCTCTAGGTTGGAGGATGGTCTCAAAAACCTCGGTTGAGAGACCAGAGGCTATGAGTTGTGCCCCCTCAGGGGCCACACCCACAGCTTCCACAACTCTGGGCGGGGGTGAAAGATCATACCCTCCGCCTGTGAGAGGAGATCCCTCCTGACGGGAATCTCCCATGGAGTGCCGTCGAGGAGAGAAATCAGGTCCGAGAACTATACTCGGCCCGGCCACAACGGGGCTACTAGCAATAGACGGACCCCATCCCGACGTACTCTCTCTAGAACTCCCGGGAGCAGAGTGATCGGGAGAAAGGCGTACAGACGAAGCCTCGGCCAAGTCATCCAGTGGAACTGGATGAGTCAGAGAGAACCAGAGGGGACATTGCGATGTCTGACGGGTCGCAAACAAGTCCACCTGAGCCTGGCCAAGAACTCTCCATATCTGCTTCACCACCTCGGGGTGAACCACACGGCCAGCATCTCTAGACAATTGATGTGCCACGTGAGATGGCGACCACTCCACAGACCGCGGGCAGGGTGGCCACTCATGACTGCTCCCCAACCAGTGAGGGACGCGTCCGTCGCTAGCGTTACTAGCTAGATCTTGATCATGCGAAGCGGGTTTCCCCTCGGGGAGAACCCCGCGATGAAGTACCGGCTGTAGAACCCGGACTCCCTGTCGAGAGGAGGGACCACCTCGATGGCCTCCTATCTCGAGAGAGTATTGACTTCTTGTTCAAATACCAGAGCCTGCTCTGGGCCCACTAATGTGAGAAAATCGGCTCTTTCTACAGTACGCAGGACCCATTGAGATACATTTGGCAGTAGTTTCCACGCTGCTAAATAATCTACTAAGGGAACCAGTCTCTCGAGACTGGCCTCTGGTGTCTTTGGAGCTGCTAGCTGGGTGCCCTGAAGCGGCGGACCGGCAGGAGATCGCCGAGCTAGCTGCTTGAGAGACCCCTGAAGGGGTGGCGAGGCTCTCGGCTCCGCTACGTTCCCGGGCGGAAAATACCGAGAGAAACCTTCGCTGGAGACCGCTGCGCCCTGGAACTCTGGCAGGGTTGGCAGAACGGTTTCCTGAGGATGCTGAGGAGAGACGGACACCGTGTAATGCGGTGTACCCCGCTCTTTCCCAGTAGGGGCCGCCCTCAGCAGTCCTGGGATTAAGTCTGTCAG
>NW_015547665.1:1424943-1425383 GCF_001515605.1 Sinocyclocheilus anshuiensis | reverse complement strand
GGAGCCGCCCTCAGCAGTCCTGGGCTTAAATCTGTCAGGACCGCTTCGTCGAGGGCTTCCTCGACTGAAGCACAACCCTCAGATCAGGCCTCGCCTTAGAACTGAATTAGAGTGCCGTTGTCCTCGGTCCCGCTGCGGGGGAGCGCGAGAGGCAACGCTCTGTTTTTGGACCTCCCTATATGAGGAGCTGGTACCCGGCTGGGGCTTCTCCCGCCCAGCAGCCCCCAGAGCTATAGAATGGCGAGGGAGAAACCGCTGGACAGACAACAATAAATAAGACTCACAGAACATAGAACCATGTCTGCATTTGTGATCCAAGAAATGACAAACAACAAGCCCTACTCTACACTGCCCAAAAAACACGCTTTAAATATATAAAATATAAAAACTCTTTAAATATAAAAAACGTACTTACAGTCTTTGAGTCAGAACAGCCGGCA
>NW_015547665.1:1408128-1424632 GCF_001515605.1 Sinocyclocheilus anshuiensis | reverse complement strand
CGTGTCCATTTTTGGAAGGCCAAACAAAGTAGTTTCGCTTTCACAATGAAACACAGCGTCACACACGGTGGCCTAGAGTGAGCGGCAGCGGCCTACAGTGAGCAGAGGCCGGGGGCTAGCGTGAGGAACGGCCGGGGGGTTAGAGTGAGCAGAGACGGGTGGGCTTGAGAACGGCGCGGCCGGCGATTTGAACGAAGGAGCGTCCAGAAGGACATGTGACGACTCCGGGCTGGACTCCGCACAGTGCCTTCACGACATGGCGGTGGCGGCAACAACAATACTACAGCGAGAATAAAAGTTACGCCTACTTTCTTTGCGTAAACATTTGGGCGGCGTTATGCAAATCTTCCCACATAGCGACGTAGATATGTGGGGGCGTGTTAGAATGAGCCGTTTTAGGTAGGCGTGGCTGACTCTTCACTTTTATAAAGAATATCTCTTTGGATTTGAGACTTTAGTCTTTGCAACTTTACAGATCTTCTTTATGCTCAGAAGAGCTTGTAACACTCCAAAGAGAAAGGAAAAATTGAAATCGCATCATATGACCCCTTTAACAATCTGAAGAACCTCTTTCCATTATAAAGAACATTTTGTGCAATGGAAAGATTCCATGGATGTTAAAGGTTCTTTGTGGAACCATAGATGCCAATAAAGGATGTTATTTTTTTAAGAGTGTACAGTAGGTGGTTCCAGCTAGGTGGTTCCATTTGGATGTGTGAAATAAAAAATTTCATTCTGAATGGACAGAGGAGTGAATATACACTTAATATTTATATTTTTGTGACTGGAACACTTGCACTTTTTCAGCACATCCTTTGTACGACTAAAACTGCTGCCCTACTGTTAGACCTGAGAGGATTGGGACATTCTGGACAGTTGAGTTCCTCAGCACAATGAGTTGAATAAGAGGCTGATAAAGGCTCTGAGAGGCATTTGTTCGTATTGGGAATACAATAAAATAATCGTCAAGTGGGGTTATCACCATTTGGTGAGCGGTGAACTCACCTGTTGAGAGATATGAATAATTAATTATCAGGAAGAATGGCACTGAATGGTTTACAGGGTGTTTACATTAATTTACTTTATCGGTACCTGAATTGAGTAAGCACGGACAAAGGCTGTCTGGGAACTTTAATTCTCCTTTGACAGATTTTTTAACTGTTACTTTTGAGTTCTTACTGGTTAAAAGACCTAATGCAAGTTATTCGATATGCTATCAAAACATTGAAGTCAACATGAAATTGACCCTGTTTACTTGTTAAATATTCCTGATGTTCCATATTTTTCCAGCAATCAAATGTTTCATAATCGTTCATATTATTGTAGAATGCCGTCCACCTCTGAAATTAATTTCCTTTTTGGCTGACATTAAACCACACTGTAAATTCTAATTAGTAAACCTTACTTTTAAAAAGCATGCAAACCGATTGCCTTGAAAAAAAAAGCAACTAAAGTGAAATAAGAATAGGTTTTTGTACTAACAAAGCTTTGTTTAGTGTTTTAAACTGACACGCAAGTTCTGGTAACTCAGAACTACTATTGTCAACAACTAAATGATTAAGTGCACTATATTATGTGTGTATTTCAAACAACACATTTAAGTTGAGCTAATTAATGTAACATTTCCTGCAACTTGGAATTTCTTAGTTGTATTTACTTGAACAGCAATCTAATTGACTTGCTAAAAACATGCAAACCGACTGCCTTAAAAAAAAAACAAGTGTTACTCCAGTAACTTAAAGGTGCAATGTGTAATATTTACATCGATCTATTGACAGAAATGCAATATAATATACATAACTATGTTTTCAGAGATGTATAAAGACCTTACTTAATGAACCGTTATGTTTTTATTACCTTAGATTGAGCTATTTATATCTACATACACCGCGGGTCCCCTTACATGGAAGTCGCCACCATGTTTCTACAGTAGCCCTAAACGGACAAACTGCTCTACACAGTGCGTTTCATCACTTTGTTGTTCTTGCGAATAAAACACTGACACAACAAGTACATTAATATTCGCAATAACATCGATTTATTAAATAATTAATTAAATATAATTCCTTAATTTACATTTGTAAAGAAATCTCATTGCTCTCTGCTGTCTTTACCGACGACATCTTAGTCCTGCATCGGCCACCGTAGCTTCTCTAAAGGGAGGGGTGAGCGGGGGACTGAGCCGTTAGTTGCAATTCGCAACCTCACCGCTAGATGTCGCTAAACGACAATCGGCCACCGTAGCTTCTCTAAAGGGAGGGGTGAGCGGGGGACTGAGCCGTTAGTTGCAATTCGCAACCTCACCGCTAGATGTCGCTAAATTTTACATACTGCACCTTTAAGTACTTCAAACATCCATTATAAATTAATGAAAACAATGTTCCATTCTTCACACATATAATTACACATACATTTAAGGTAGTGACAGTTCAAAGTTAAATGTAATGTATTTTTTAATGGTTTTCTACAACTGCCATTGCTCCTTGCCCCTACCAATGCAGTTTTAACTTCTGTTACAAAGATTTTGAAACAATGCAAAAACAATCTGATTTAGGGTGTGCTTCTTGTAAACAGTGTAGGTAGCAGAAGGATGAGTTTACTGTAAGTATGACAACTTGTGCGGCCAAACCAGTGCCATTGGTTCAAAAAGTCACTTTAGTTTTAATTTTTTTTTTCTGTCCGAAGTCAAGCATCACACTTTGAATGAACCTTGAATTAACTTATTTCACAACATTGTGGTAATCCAAATGTAGCAGTAATCCAAATGTACCATATGACAGTCTGGAAGCAAATGGTTGAGGTAGATTCTGGAGACTGTTCTTTGCAATACTACCCTAAGTAATGATGGCAAAAGACACAGGGTGAAGGTAGAGAAGATTTGGAGAAGTACATCTTCATCTATTATAGTCAGCAACCTGATAGATACTAATGCCCAGACTGCATCAACATCAGACATCTGTATAAAACCAAACAAAAACAATATTAATAGGGAAATGTGGATGATCAGTTGTCACAATGTTATCTGTTCTGCCTACACTGCCATGTCTTTGGGTTAGTTCACCAAAAAATGTAATTTGGCATTATTTACTCATTAATGACTTTCATTCATTTTTGTAAAACAAATGAAGACATTTTCAATGAAATCTGAGAAATGTCTGTCCTTCAACTGAATGTCTATTCACCCAAAACTTTAGACAGTTGATCATATAAAGCGATCATGTCCCTTCAGAAGACTTGAGCTGCTTTTCCATCGTCAGGCCAAACCATTCTCGTTGCTTAACCTTTCCATTCTGTGCTGGTCCGGCCCAAGCAGATATGGATATGGTTTCATTTTTCACTGTTAAGATGATAACAGAGCCCTTTGCAATGCAACACAAATGTGTCAGTCATTGTAATGCAAGAGTTAAGATCAGAATCAGAAGGAGCTTTATTACCAAGTGTGTTTACAAACATAAGAAATTTGACTTGGCGACAGGTTTCAGTGCAGAAGAAAAAAGTACACACATAGTGAGTGCAAACATACATAATAGTGCAGATATACATAGAATTAGACAGCAAAGATTAAATAGCACTAATATAAGAAAAACAAAAATAAATAATGCACTATATACAGAAATAGAAATATAGAGAAAAAAATATATAATTGTTTAAATTAATGTACAGGTATGTTATTTACAGGTGCATCTCAATAAATTAGAATGTCGTGGAAAAGTTCATTTATTTCAGTAATTCAACTCAAATTGTGAAACTCGTGTATTAAATAAATTCAATGCACACAGACTGAAGTAGTTTAAGTCTTTGGTTCTTTTAATTGTGATGATTTTGGCACACATTTAACATGGTGGGTTTTTGTTAAATGTGAGCCAAAATCATCACAATTAAAAGAACCAAAGACTTAAACTACTTCAGTCTGTGTGCACTGAATTTATTTAATACACGAGTTTCACAATTTGAGTTGAATTACTGAAAAAAACTTTTCCACGACATTCTAATTTATTGAGATGCACCTGTACAAGTGTACAGTTTATGTAGTTTACAATACAATTTCCAGATGCTATGTATAATAGTGTCACTTATGATGGACAGTGTGCAGTTGTGAACTTTTTATTGTTCAGGCTGAATATGGCCTGCGGGAAAAAAAAAATGTTCTTGTGCCTGGCTGTTCTGGTGGTCAGTGCTCTCTAGCGCCAACCAGAAGGCAACAGTTTGAAGAGAGAGTGTGCTGGGTGTGTGGGGTCCAAAGTGATTTTACCAGCCCTTTTCCTCAATCTGGAGGTGTAAAAATATTTGAGATTGGGTAGGGGAGCATCAATTATCCATACGGTACGAGATGTAAATAGTGACCGTGTTATGAAGGATGAAATATTTATTTTAATTTTACTATTAATTTGTCATAACTTTGCTCAAATAGCTTGCTTGGCCAGCTACAGTGAAACTGGTGGCTAGGCAACAGACAAATGACCAATCCTGAGCAGTGACATCACTACAGGCACACATCACGGTTCAGCATAGTTGGCCAAGAATTCCACATCAAGAACGGTTTGTAATCAGACAAACCAAGTCTGCCTAACCAAGTTCAAGTGAAAATATAACTGGAACTGCTTCTTACCATTCTTAGAACCATTTGGCCCAAAAGTAGAAAAGCGCCTTTAGATTAAACCGCTCCATTCATATGGATATATTTTATGATTTCTTTACTTACATTTTTGGAGGTTTGGGTTAACAGACTTTCAAAAGAGGAATAGAAATCTCTCATTGTTATTTTTTTTTATTAAAATATCTTAATTCGTGTCATGAGGATGAATACAAGTTTGGAATGACATGAGAGAGATTAAATGGCAGAATTTTCATTTTTGGGTTAACACAATCAACATTAATCTTTATATAAGAATCTCAGTAATATACCAGAAAATACATAGGAAATTTTCCCACAATTATGTGTTCTTTAAGGTGTAACTTACAAAGCAGGTTAGTTGTATAAGTATCTGGGGTAATCACAAAGTAAAACAGGTAGGCCTCGGATGAATGTGCAGTGCTGTCAAATCTGGGTTCTAGAAGTAAAAAAATAAATAAATAAAATAAAGTTTAAGACATTCAAAAGTTACAGTACAAATATGTTTGTCAAAGTGTCAATAAAGAAGTCATTGACACTTTATTTTAAAATACTGAAAACAATTTCGGTAGCAATATACATTTTTTTAGGGGTTGTAGGGTGTAAAGTGTCCTCTTAGATCTGGAAAAAAAAATACAATGGTTACAGGTATACTGCATCTGAAAGAAATTATTTGAAATTGTAAATGAAGTGTAGCGCAGTGATTACTGAGTCAAAAACTGCTCTACTGCTGGGTATAACATCTTAAGATGAAATACCTCACCTCCAGTGTACTGAGGACCATGTTGATGAGACTGGTGTTCAGAGAAGGCAGTTGCCACAAGCACTTTTCCTAAATATGACAAATAATTATTTGGTTAAAAGGAAGTTCCACTCGTGTTGTGGCTTGTAGATTAGAGACACATTCATTACTTGATATTTGCATGCTTTACAAGGATTACAGAAAGAACGAGAAAGAAAGAAAGAAAGAAAGAAAGAAACCCAACCAGTTATTAGGTTTAGGGGGCAAACACTTTTTCACACAGGGCCATGTAGTTTTGGATTTTGTTTTCCCTTAATAATAAAAACCTTCATTTAAAAACTGCATGTTGTGTTCACTTGTGTTATCTTTGACTAATATTTAAATGTGTTTGATGATCTGAAACATTAAAGTGTGACAAACGTGCAAAAAAATAAGAAATCAGGAAGGGGGCCAACACTTTTTCACACCACTTGTATATGCATTTCTATAAAATCTATTTGAGGCCTTAGTCATAAAACCAATTCAAAAGCAGCATTTCCTCTGTATTACCATAGTAAGTGTTCCAACACAGCAAAGAAATAAGAATTAACTACAAGACAAAGAGCTCATTTAGTTTAAACCTCCAAGGTGTAATTATATAATGACTATGATTGTGACGTATTAACAAAAAAAATACTGAAAATAAAAAATAACCCGAAAAGTGACCAAAGCATCACAGTGTTATAAAATTATAGAAAGAACACTGCAAAAGATTACTGTAAACAATTAATTCTATCCATTGGACATAAAGATTGATTTCAAAACCTGGTGAGAGCTCATCTTGGCAACTTTTGGAATGCTCTTGAAATGTACCTTGGAATTTCCATGTTGTAAATGTTTAACTTAAAACCAATATACGTTTGTTTCATCAACTCGAGGTAAAATAGTAAACTAGCTACAAAGTTTTAAATTGGAGACAGTAAAAACTATGCCACATGTTATAACAGCAGAATAGCCGAGATCTTTGGTGCCTGTTCAGCCTAGTTCAGACAACACGACTTTAAAGTCACCATGAAATCAAAAATTCTAATTCTAATTAGAATTAGAATAAACTATTCTAATTGTTTTACCTAGTGTTGATGTATTTATTATACATGATTAATCTGTGCACATCATTATTATTCTTTTTTTATTAATTTGCACTTGTAAACTTTAATCAAAAACATAAACCTCTCCTCCCCCTCTCAACGACATCTCTTCATGACGTCAGACTCGGAAAAGGGGTTGGACTTCACTGATTGTCCAATGACCAGCACCCTTCGCAGGAAGTTTGATTGACAGGCGATCTGACCAATCATAATGTTGAAAATTAATAGATTGACGTCAGTAAAGTCGAACTTGAAAATGGTGTATTGACGTCTTCCATGGTTGAGATAACATACTTCTGATGCTCATTCATGTTTATTTCGAGCTATAATTAGCAGGAAGAGATCGATTCACGTTTGAATCGAACTGAGGCGCTAAAGCAATAGGTCACATTAAAGAGCCACAAAAATGATATTTATAGTTTGAATTTTTTTTTAAATGACAAATTTTTAAAGCCTTATAGTTTCATCGCAAAAGTAACCTGCCCTGTCTTGTTGGTCAGATCGCCTGTCATTCAAACTCCTGGCGAAGGGTGAAATCCCGCCCTACATTCCAGAAGCCGTTTTTATTCGAATATACGTCACACTAGGGAAGAAAAGACTATCGCAACTTCCGTTTCATGCCGACTTTAAACGTCGGCAGATCGCTGTGCTGTTCAGACTACATGACTTGCTGTCTGTCTTGAAGTCGTTGTGATGTTCACACTACGTGATGATCCGCAACTGGCCTTGGGGTCACAAACTACACGAGCTGACAATAACTCGGTCACCCAACAACTCTATACGTTCCCCAAACTCGTTTTGTCATGAAAACACAAACGAGATGTTGAATGGGTATGATGCAAAACAACAAGTGAAACAGGAGTTGTTTAATTTAAAATGGACGTTGGGAAGAAATCAGTGCAAGCTGTTTGCGTGATGATCTGTTATGAAAAATTTAGCTCCATTTCTTGTGTCCAAACTTTTCTTAAAGCCATGTTGCTGCTGCTGTTTTTCTTCCACTGACTTCAACCCATGCCTTGCTCTCTCATAGGCTGTAGCTTGTTGTGACACCTGACACCACGTGATGTTGAGTTGGCCGACAGCTCCAGATATTTAGCATGCTAGGTATTTGTTTGCCTTTGGCGAGGCGTCATTGAGCCTCTTTGAAGATTGCCGAGTGCTTTTTTTTTTTTTACTTGGCATTATAATTGATTATAATTGGTTCTATTGTCGCACCACGCCACTCGTGTCCAGTGTAGTCAATGAGTAGGTCAGTTAAAATTTCAGACAGAAAGATACAATCACACACAATTATTTTTTTGTTAAATTACCTTATTATTATTGTATAGACATCTTTGTCCAGTGGTAAAATTGCAAACAGTCTGTCTCTCTGCTTCTTTTCCCAGCTTCAGCAAAGTCGGTGCCAATTCACCTGAGCGAAACAACGTCAGCATGCACAAATTCAAAACGTTGCTTGTTGCGCATGCTCTAACCTTCCTCATTTCTTATGTTGGTTTGTTGCACATTAACAACATATTAGTGCACTGCTGCCTCTAATTGGTGTATTAATGTCATTGCTTCTGTTGTGGCTACTTGATTCTTTTAAGTAAGCGTCACTCAAAGCAGCAAGTTGTTTTATTCACCTTGAAATTAACTGTAACTTAATAAAACCTAGTAAATATAACAACTAAGTAAAGATAACTAATTCTATATCTAAGTAAGGTAAACTATTGGATTTTACAGTGCAAAAGCCAACTAGCTACTGTGGCATTGTTGAAACTCCTGTTGCAGATAAAACATCCTTTCTAAATTATTGTCGATTGTTAATGCAGTAATTTAAAGTTAGCTAATGGTAATGTAATAAGGTTACGGCAATAATAGAAAATAATTATTTCTTTGAACAAGTATTTTCCTTCTGAACCTCAGAAGTTGCTGTCAGTGGAATTTTAGAAGTTTCACAATTGACAAACTTGCATTCAGGGCATTTTATTTTATGGTATATGCCAATTATCACAAGCCAGTCATTTTCCGGTTGATACATTCTGAAAAATCTGTATATTCTGGTTAGCATCACAGTCAGCAAGTAAATTGGGTTCTGAACACTGTTTTATGTTGACTTTAAGCGAAAGTTTAAATCATACATTTTCTGTATTTTGTAGATTATATTTTGCCTTGGTATTTGTTTGTATGTGTCTAGACTGCATTCTGATTCCAACTGAAGTTAGCAAATCCAATAAATGCATTTAGTTTTAATCTGCTGGTTAACATAATCACTATAAATTTTGAGTTTGTGCAATTCAGAGTGTCAGTACTGAGCCTTTGTCAAATCTGTAATTGGAACATGGAATTTGGGCACAACGTTTATTTTGTTATCATTACTATTTTATTCACAATGGCTGCTATACATTTTCATGTGGGACATTTCATTGTATTTCATAATTTCACATTTTCTAGTTAAAACAGCAGGTTTACATTAATTAGGGAGGTGTACATGTGATGTTGTGTTATGTATCACAATGTCACATAACTGAGCTTTATTTTGTAAAATTGCAAACACTAAAGACAATGTGCCACTCTTCAGCGCTAACATAATTCAGTCTTTATCACTGTGAGTGGTCTAAAAAATATGTTTATTTTTGTTTTTGTCTGTCTATGTTCTCTCATCTAATAGCAAGTGTAGCACAAATACAGTCAGTGTTGCCCTGTAGTTTCCAATCTGCTGTCACTCGTAGTTTCATGTTTCTGTGTAGCTTTTAATGATGTATTGTCAGAAGACTAGTGTGTTGGTCAAAATAATCACCATTTTGGTGACCTTTTGCCCAATTTGTGGCAAATAAACACAAAGACATTACTGTTATAATTAATTAAATAAGGGATGTTGTGTTGCAACAAGATGTGTGAACATTTCAACAGACTTTAACTGCCAAATATCACAGCCTAATCTTGAGGCACCTTTATCATTACCTTTGATTTACAAATACTTTTTTAAATACAAAAATTACACTTTTGGTTAGAATTAAGCTGTTTTAGTACTGCATTATTGGCCAGTGTGATCTCACTGTTAGATGTGCGCGTGTGTACATATTTGTAGATTTAGATTCAAGTTAAGAGCATTATAAAGTGTAAACCCTTTTACATGTGTAACTTTAGAGACAAATCCTATAGTCTGGTCAGAATCAGTGAAAACTTTCTGTGAGAAAGACCTTTGTAACCCAAATCTTACTAATTATCACAGCTAAAGATTAAATATAAGTGAAACATTTACATGGTGTAAAATTAATGTGTTTGTCCATCATGAATGTATTAATTTAAATAATTAGTTTTATAAATACAATAAAATTAGTAATAATTTATGAATTTGTAAACATCTAAAATTAATATGTACACTCAAAATTTGTGGTCATTTATATGTTTTATGCTCATCAAGGCGTTTATTTGATCAAAAATACAGTTTTTTTTTTTTTTAACAATTATAAATATTGTGAATTAATATTACCGTTTAAAATAAGTTTTCTATTTTAATATATCTTAACATGGAATGTATTACTGTGATGGCAAAGCTGAACTTTCAGCAGCCATTACTCCAGTCTTGTTGTCACATAATCCTTCAGAAATCATTCTAATATTATGATTTGGTGCTCAGAAAACATTTGTTCTTATTTTCAATGTTGAAAACGGTAGTGCTGCTTAATATTTTTGTGGAAACCATGATACATTTTTTTCCAGGATTCTTTGATGAATAGAAAGTTCAAAACTACAGCATTAATTTGAATTAGAAATCTTTTGTAACGTTAGAAATGTCTTTACTGTCACTTTAGGTCAATTTAATGTGTCCCTGCTGTCCTTGTCAAAAATCAGGAAAAAAAAAAATCCTACCGACCGCAAACTTTTGAATGGTAGTGTAAAAGGGTTTAGAGTTTATATTCTCTCAATACATTAATAAGTGAACCACACTTTACATACTATAATTAATGCCTAAATGAATACTAATGGCTGAAAAGATTTAATTGAACCATATTTAAAATAATTTAATCATATTTCATCATTTTATTTGAATTATTAACTTGACATGTAAACTGATGCATGTGGAACCACTGCAGGGAAGCATCCTTTTACACAAATTTAGCATTTTTATGGACTGCTGAGAATCAGCTTATAAGATTCACACAATTTACAGTAATTCAGTGTTCAGTATCTACCAAACTGTATATATACATATATGACAGACCATGTAGTGGGATGTACAGATTTTTGTACACACTTACAAACATGCCACATTTTGTGTGCAGGAAAATGTACTGTATTTCTGAGCCATGAGAGTACAGGCATTTGGAGTGACTGCTCTGTAACAAGTGTGTTCTTCTAAAGAAAAGTGAATAGTATTTTTGTAGAGTGCTGAAAGATTTGGGGAAGTGTAAATATATAGAGACTGTTGCATCAATACTTTTTTTGGGATCATTTCTTTGCCATGAAATGTTCAGTTCTGTTTAAAATGCACCATCTGTAGTAATGGTCTGACATTGTGTCAGTAACTTTGTATTTGTGAAGTTTGATTTGATCTCAAGTGATGTTCTGTTTTACTCTGGCCTGTTTCTTTGTGTGTCATGCTCTGTTCTGTGGATTTCTTCTCTTGCTGCTTTTATGGTTAGCTGTGGCCCTTTCCTTCTCTACATAAGTGCCCATTTTCTCTATTCTTTATCTTTGTTAGTTGTAATTATGACTTTTTAAGACTTACAGCAAGACGCAACATTATCTACTTCTGTCAACCTAATTTTAAAACTAAATACTGATCTATCTAGAGTGAACTATCATTATTTATTATAGATTTTGTTTTGTTTGTCTGCATTTGGTTTGATTGCTTTTTAGTCGATATGATCATATGTACATGGTCAGTTATGAGAGAATTCTCCACTGAAGCACTTGTGGTAATATTTGTTTAAAATTACTGGGTGGCCAGTGCATTATTACTGATGGTGGTTTGTGCTAAGCTAACTAGAAATATGTAAAATAATTTACAGTAGCATAAAATAAATATTTAAGTCACACTTAAAATGATTTTCAGTGCATTTGATAAAATATTAAACCAAATGGCTTTTCCAATCATGCTAGAACTTTCTTAGAATTAACATTTTTGAATTGACTTTAACCAACTGGTGGTTTTATTAAATGTATGAAGTCAGCTCCTGTCAGTTTACAACCACAAAGTGTCAAAAGGGTTTTTTTTGTTTGTTTTTTTGAAAAATGTGCTATCATTATGTAAAAAAATAAATAAATAAATGTCATTTGATTTGATATTTTGTTATTTAACAGTGATATTCAGACATAAGTGTGGCCAAATTATCTTTGAGCCACTGTGTTTTAGAGCTTTGTCAGTTGTGTAGATTATTTTATTTTCTATAATAACATGAAAACACCTGAGACAAAACTCCTTATAGTCAGTGGTTCAAATCATTTCCCTTTCTGTTTCCATTTTAATTGGTAGTGACCACTTCGCCAAACTGAATGCCAACTGAACATGAATACTTCATATTTGTTACATGATCCTGTTACAAAGTATATTTTCAATTTAATATGAATAAAGATCAAATGAAATTGAACAAGAAAGTGTGTGGTTTACTACCATAATAATGCATGCATTATGTTTCTTAAATGCAAATGAAGTCTTCTAATGATCAGCTGTAAATATCTCATAAGCATGATCTTTCATATACTATAAATTAATCGTATTTGTTTTATCAAAAAGGTAAAAACTGTTGCGCATGCATCAAACAGCATCTGCAAATCTATATCTGATTATTCCGTTTTGCAGCATTAAAACTGGGTTGCTGCTGATGTGTTTAATGAAAGTTTTTGATCGTACACCACAACAAAGTTTTCTTTTTATTCCCTAGTTATGTGTATGATTATCAGCAAAGTTATCTTCAAGTCAAAACAAATATTTTGCTGAACTCAGAGACTTTCACTCGAGTCATAAATAAAACACAACTGTCCAATGCTGGGATACCTCTCTGAAGTTACTGATATTAATACTAATCAGCCAAGTGCATGCAGTGTGTTCAACATGTTTATGCAGTAAAACCCAGCTTGTTAAAAAAAAAACAAGGGAATGGCAAAAAGCTTTGTTAGTCTGTGCAAATGCATTGTCGGGTTGCTAGTTTGGTTGTCAGGGTGTTGCTATGCGGTTGCTAAGATGTTCTGCATAGTTTTTAACATGCTAGGTCATTAATCTGATTGCTTAGCCCTCTGATGCATCGTGGTCACTACAGTGGACAGCTATTTGGAAGCCATTTTGAACCATTTAAGATGTAGCATCATGTCCCAACCACCAATTGGCAAACCCCCAAAGTGTTGTCTACGATTCCATTTAATTGTTGTCTTTTTATCTTTTTTTTGTTTTGAGATATTGCATAATATATTCAAAATGGCGGCAGGAAAAGGGGATGCGCCATATACATCGGCAATAAGTGTTAAATAATTTTATTCTCAGAAAACCAGACAGGTACAAAAAAATATTTTTCAGTTAAATAGGATGTCAGAAATAGATTCATCCAGATTTTAACAATATTTTTCTTGTAAATTATTTGCTGTGACAGAAAATATACCTGTCCACTACAGTAGACGTCATGCACCAAAGGGTATAATTCTGCCTATGGGCCTATATATAGGTTGTGCCTTATTTTGTATGTTTTATTAAAATTATGATATAATTTACACTTGAATGGTTTTATTGAACAGAAATATTAAATAGTCTTCAGATTTTATCATTTATTTCAATGCTTACAGTCTATATTTATTTATTAGGTCATATAAAACTAGGCATGTATGCATGTATACTGTATGAGTGCAGATATATGTGTGCATGATTGTGTTTGAGTGTGTGGTGGGAGGATGTGTGTGCTTGTGTGTGTTTGTATTTGTGCTCACATGTGTATGAATTTCAGAAAACAGATTCTTAGCAAAGTGACATCACTTTGCACAGGCCCCTCCCACGACTGTTGACGGACACTGTCGTTTTAGCATAGACCCGCCCTGAGTGAGCTGTAAACAGTCCTCCATTGTTTTGACGCCGGAGCAGGTGTAGACAAGAATGGCTCCTAAGCGATTGAGGTGTTCTGTTATTGGATGTAAGAATGAACATAGCAGTCCTCATTTACTCCAGACATCTGAGCCGCAGTGGATTACTTTTGTTTTTGAAGGGAATGCGCCCCTGATCTACCTAAATGCATTTATGTCTGCGCGAATCATTTTACTCCAAACTGCTTTCTGAACGAGAGACATCAAGACAAATCAAGGCTTTGCTAAAAAGTTAAAACTAAAGGATGGATCAGCACCCACTGTTCGTAATCCAGCTGCACCTCCAGAAGTAAGATCCCACACTTTATATTTCTTATGATTATTTGCAAATCGCCTTTCCTCCTCCACAGAAGAGAGGGGCGGGGTGAGCAGAGCACATTAGCATTTAAAGAGACAAGCACCGAAACGGGTCGCTGTGTACAAAGCTGTTTTTTACTAGGTAAAAAAGGTGTTGTTTTACACGACCACTGAAGAATTTTAACCAAAGCTTGTTGCAGACATTTCATGAAGACCCTAAAGAATCATACCAACTTGTGGAAAATGGCCATCCGATGTCCCCTTTAAAAAAAAAAGTAATTGTAAAACTTATACATGAACCAAGCCAACCAGCCATGAGAAATCACAACAGAACAAACTTTTATTTGAAGCAAAACGGTAGGCTAAATGAAAATTGGACAAAAAGACAAAAGGAGACTATGTACTTAATGGCTTTACTGAGGGAAAGAGGAAAGAACTACAATCCCATGAAACAAATCGAATGGCATTAATCAAAATAAAAGTGATGGAGAAATATTCATCAGAGCAGTAGATACAGACTGATTTTGTGTAATTTCATGCCCTGTAGATCTAACGTGGGCCTGTCTTAGTGAACTGACACTTCCTTCTACAAGATGTTTATATAGATAATGGGTGGAACTAATGAGTGGAGTGTAATGGGTGGAGTGGGGCGGGGCTATGGACGGAGATCAAGATCTCTTTTGGCGTGCTTTGTTTGCTGCAAATGCTCTAATTGGTGGAATTTTTTGCACAACGTCATTGGTATTTCACCAGACCTTGCACTATCAAACACGATTATTTTACAAAATAAATTCTATTTGTATGTGCTCTATTTGCATATTTGCAGTGGCAGTGTCAATAACTGGACGAACGCAGCACATTACCTGTTTTGCACGACTCGACTGTATTTATATAAGTTTTTCCTCAAACAACTTTTTGGACTATAAAGGTAAGAATCAAACAGTCCCTAATTCACTCCAGTTTATGTGTTTTCCATCACCATTTGTCTTTTTTTTTTATTCAAACGCTGAAACAACTGTTTATACAACGCGCAGTGTTTCCGTGACTGTCCAAAGCATGTGAATGTGAGGCACTCTTTTGGCTGTCTGTTGCTTAGCATGTAGCTGTAACATTCTAACACCACATCGTTTCACACTGTATAAGTTTGCCACCGTGACCAGGGTTAGCACTATAAAAGCTGCTCCTTTGCAGGGTTTCATAGCCCCGGGTGTAAAACGATGCTAACCCGCTTCTAAATTACAAGTGTGTTCCGTGGTTGAAAGTGGGGTTTACGATAACCTGAAGTTGAGCGTAATGAAAAGCACTTAAGGAATAATATGAGGAATATTAGTGATAGCCTAGTCCAGAGGTCTTCAGCCCTGCTCCTGGGGACCCACTGTCCTGCAGAGTTTAGCACCAACCCTAATCAAACACACCTGAAGCACCTAACCAAGCTCTTCAGGATCACTTGAAAATACACATGCAGGTGTGCTGAAGCAGGTTGGAAATAAATTTTGCAGGACAGTGTGTCCCCAGGAGTAGGGTTGAAGACCTCTGGCCTAGTCTAATGTTAGGCTTGAAAATGGGACAATGAGTGCACATTGTGAAGAAAATAAGCTTTGAGATGAAAAAGAAAATTGTTTCTTTATTTAATTTACGTGCAAAACAACATGTTGTAGAAGGAAGTGTCAGCTCACTAAGACAGGCCCATGTTAGATCTACAGGGCATGCAATTACACAAAATCACTCTGTATCTACTGCTCTGATGACAGCATTGTTGGACAACAATTGCTATTTAATTGGGGTTGCCACACTGACAGGCATGTTACTTCTTTAACTGTCAGGTGGCTGTGTCATTAAAGCTGTATTGGACGTGCTTGTCAAGTCTTAATTATCCCTTGACATCTTTGCATAACAGCCTTTCCTTAGTCTCCTATTTGTATTTCTAATGCATTCTTTTTGCAGTGTTACTTTTTTTGCAGGAATGAAAGCCTAAGTAACACAATATATTGTTCTTACAAGTTCATCCCACCTAGTCTCATTTGTTACAGACAAGCTTTCTGTTTGAGCTGTATCTTTAGGCTAATAATGCCTCATGTGGAGTGTCCGCAACAATTCCCAAAAGTAATTTCCAGTACATTTATTCTGAAAACTAAGAAAACTCACTTTAAAGTTGTACTCGCCTTATTCTCCCTAAAAGCTCCCATTTCTTCGATATTTTTGCAAGTCTGTCCCCCAAAATAATATTTCTGCATTTTAAATATTTCCATAATGCATTTTGACTCACATTCTGCCATGTCTAGTTCCTTTTAAAATAGCAAAGAAAGTTAGTTTGATTTTTTTCTGCTTTTTAAAAGACTCCAAGTGTACTTTTAAAAAAAATCAACAGCTTCAAGGATTAATTGAATCGATTTTTCTTTGCTCAACCCTTTCGATGATGCATTTTTCTCTTTTGTTCTTCATCAGAAGGTGTAGATATCAACGAGTTGCTTTGTACTGTTGGCAATTGTCTTGGTATGCTCTTGTATTACTGTTATAATCCATCACACATAAATGTGAGTTTTAATGCATGTTATTTGTGAAAAACTAAACTGTCTGACTGGATTCCTGATTCCCAATCAGTGTGTAGAATACCTGCTCTCATGCTTGATCGCTATTCTCAAGTATTTTGCCCTGGTTGCATGCTTAGACTTT
>NW_015547665.1:1404734-1408021 GCF_001515605.1 Sinocyclocheilus anshuiensis | reverse complement strand
GGTGGGGGCGTCTCTGTTCAGCATCACACTAGATAAGAGACAGAGATGGAGAGTTGTAATTTCCACAGCATCCCGCCAAGTTATGACACAGCATTCTCCATTTCCATACAGATGCACATTAATCATATTTCCTTTCACTGACCAGTAAGCACTGCCAAACATACTGTATGTATTATTAGTAGTAGTATTAGTAGTAGTAGTATTGCAAAATATATTACTGTGTGTGTGTGTGTGTGTGTGTGTGTGTGTGTGTGTAAAGTATATGATTCACATGTTATATATGTATATAAATTATAATGTAATATATAATATTGCAAAGCCAAACATCTTTTTATCTAATTGATGGAGGTGATCTTTAAAATATAACAATAACTGATAAAAACTTCTGATAAAAAGGCAAAAATGGTAAAAAGGATGCTCATTGCAAATTATCTCACTTCTATAAATTCACTTCTGTATTTTGGTTATATTTTTGGCAGCATGAATCCATGTGAATTTAAAATATTTAAATAATAATAATAATAAAATGTATTCATATGTGTTTGATTTTAAGAAGTTTTTGGTTACTTTTTGTGTAATAATCTTAGTACTGTGTTGGGTAGGAACAATGCCCAATGTAAAATCTGGGTCCTGAAACAAAACCACTGGTTTACACATATTAAATATATTTTAGAGGTTTGTACGGGTTGAAATCTGGTGAAGATATTCTTCTATATGAACCTATTAACTAATTTGCTTCCTTTTTCCTTTATAAAGTCTGCAAGTGCTACAGAAGTGGTGGAAAGCAAAATGTGATGTGATCTCTTTAATACTTTTATGCATTAATTAATTAGCTCATTAATTAAATAATAAATGTAGTTCCTCATCCTGCAGGGCATAATGTTTCCACGGTGTAGTGATTATAGTGTGAGATTGGATGACCATTAAATGAGGTAAATGTGTGTTTGCACACTTTCACTTGCAGGGAATAGCAGTTCATAAGTCCGCTAGTAACTGCGGTTCGCCCCTTGTCTCTGATTCCTCAGTATCTCAGCGTGAGATCTCATTAATACCATCACAGTCCATCCATACCATGCTGGCATTATCCACATGGGAGACACCACATTGCCATTCACCCATGCACCATCCAAACTCTTGGATCCCAAAAAGTCACTATAACGTCTTTTTCATGAACCTACTTTTTCTGCCTCACCTCACATAGGTTAGTTATGGAGCTGTCCATGGTGCTACCACCTTTGTTTTTTTGACATAGCGCTGTCCATGGTACCAAGAACACGCTATATATGTATGCTATGCAGGTATCACTGACCATTTAAAATTCAAAGGTCTATAAATTAATGAATACTTATCTGTGCACCCCTGGCCCTGGTTTCCGGATCCAGGCCCCGTTATGTCTAATAATGGTGGAATGAGCAGGGGTTGCATGGAAGGGGGTGAGAGCGCGAGACTCTTTGTGGCTGTCACCGTGGGTCCTCGGCTATATCTCTCAGCTGCAGACAGACAGATAGGAAGCATCACTATGCAGCGTGGCGGAGCTGTTTGTCTGTGGTGGTTGTGACACCCTCCGCTTGGGGGGAATTTAATGAGCTCCCCTGGGACGAGCATTAGTCATTTAACATCCTGAGGAGAGCAGGGGCATCCAAACACACACATACCTGTACTGTCCAAAACTTTGAGTGGACACACATACATTCGAATACACAAACTAAAAGAAAGCATAGGAACTCCAGAAAGTGTGCAACAGGTTCCAAAAGTACTACTAAAGTAGTATGCAATCTGCTTTGACTGTGGAGTTATGAATATAAATGGAGATAAAGTTTGCATGCTGGGAATTATTGTCAAATGTTGGTGTATCTTACTAAACATGGCTCATCATTCGTTCTGAAATAAAAAGGTACTATTATATTATAATTATAGATATATAGATAGATAGATAAATAGACTTTGATTTGGTGGTGAAATGCGGCATGTTCTTGACAGGTTTCTTGAGATTCATCCATTTATTCATCCATGCATTTTTGGTTATGTCAGAAGTGAGTCACACAATCAGACAATAGATCGCGCCCAGCGGCTCGATTCTGCATAGAGGATCCTGTCCACAAAATGCTTTGTTTTGTTTCCAATCACAAATGTACAATTAAACGTGTGTTTCTCAAGCCACCTGCACCCAGCCCATGATAGGTTAAATGGCTAATGAGGAGAACAACAAGGCCGATCTGATTTTGTTTATCTTGGACAAGCTAAATAAAGTGTCACAATTCATTATACAGGCATTGTCCTACCTTGTCAGATGGAAAATAGGAATATCAATCATTTTGTGCCAAGGCTCAACCTTTTCCCTTAGCGGATCTCATTGGTCGCTGCTGTGTCGGCCCTGTATGAGACATCAATGAGGAATGAGTTTCCCCCAAACATATGTAAATTTTCATTCTCTTCTTCGTCTTTGTCAGACCGCTGTCATGTAAGCATGACCTCCCACCTCAGAGAGCACATCATGTGTGTGCCATTGAAGAGTCCTTTACCCTTGTTTTAACATCATGCACAGTAAATGGAATAGGATGTCATCTGTTATTCAGAGTGAACTGTCACTCATTTGACAGTTGGTTTTCCTATCTTTATTTACCATTTTTGAGTGCTGCATTTTTCAACAAAAGACATTTTACATATCCTACAAACAAACAGCTTCACTAGTAGCTTCTGGATTAGATTCTGTCCAGAGCAGCAGGTGAGTAATTTTATTGTACATGTAAATACATGTTTGGTATCAAGAATGTACAGACAAAGGCCTGACAAGCTATTACTGTCCATACTACAGGTTAAGGATATGTGTTTGGCTATATCTGGGTTGGTGAGGCGGCATTATTTGGAGAATGATAATGTAAGAAAAGTTTCTTCAAGATTATAAGAAACTCGTACTTTGGAGAATTTATATAGCAATAATGTCTTTCACAGAATTTGAAACATGTAAGTTTTCAGAAAATTAAATAAATATTTAATATATATTGGTATAATTTGGTATTTCACACAATATTCATATGTGCAAATATTTTCACACAATATTCAAAATGTGATAATAATTATTATTATTAACAAGCTGTCAAGATCTGAATATTATGGTTGAAACAAATGTAGCGTAAAACAAATATTTTTCATTATAGTATCAAAATCTTAATCAGCTATTGAATGTGAAAAGTAGTTATTATTAATACTTATTATTACACTGCAACAATGCTTGATTATTAAAGTACAGTGGGTACGGAAAGTATTCAGACCCCCTTCAATTTTTC
>NW_015547665.1:1401733-1404550 GCF_001515605.1 Sinocyclocheilus anshuiensis | reverse complement strand
TTTTTTAATAAATCTGCAAAAATGTCAACAATTCTGTGTTTTTCTGTCAATATGGGGTGCTGTGTGTACATTAATGAGGAAAAAAATTAACTTAAATGATTTTAGCAAATGGCTGCAATATAACAAAGAGTGAAAAATTGAAGGGGGTCTGAATACTTTCCGTACCCACTGTATAACTGTTTTTCTGCCATCCAGGCACAAAAAGATTGCTTTTTTTTATAGCAACAATAGGCAATAACAGACTGAAGTACTCCAGACTGTAATAGTCCAGTCCCAAGCAGCGTTATACTGTAAATCACACAAAATTCTGCAGCACATGCATTAACACAGCGCATCCCTATTTTATTATCCTTCTGTTTGGCATGTTTTGCATGCTTTGCATTGTGCAGGAGTACAATGCATCTTCAGGTGCAATGGAGTGGAGTGATAGGTAGTGTGAAAGTTAAATAATTATCATGGTAATCATTTTCGAAGAAAGCCAGCTCATTATGTGTTATTTATTGAATCAGTTTAAGTAAAATGCCTAAAAGTAAAAAATATAAAAATGCAAACTTTGACCGTACCTGAGAAAGTTTTGTGTAACCTTAAAGAGAAATATGCTGACACTTTCCTATAAAACTCAAGCTCAGATGTGAGAAATAGGGTCATAAATTGTTTTCATTGATTCTGTCATTGCAATCTTGTAAAACATACTATTTCATAATGGAATTCTTGTACATAATCCTTGCTCTTTATGTCTGTAGTCTGAAATGGAGAGATGTCCTTTTGAGATTTGATAAAAAGTACAAGATCAAAAAGCTTAGAAACAAATAATATTCATGATACAATGTACTGCCACATAAAATATATTTTCATTGAGAAGTAAAGAGTTGTAGTGCAGGTATAGAAATATGATGTTTCTCATGATTGAAAAAAACCTTCATTTTAAAGTTTATGCTTAAATTATGCTTCTTTTTATGAACTTTTTATGGATTTTAGGTTCAAATTTACAGGAAAAGTATATATTTGAGATGCTGTGAATGGCCACCATTTCATCAAGTTTTCATCTGTTTTAATAACCCTTTGCCTTCTCTTATTTATTTAAAATAATCATTTTTATAAAGCGTCTCAATTATTATGTTCATAAACAGCATAAAATAGCAGAATGCTGTTTAAAATAATGAAGTTTAACATGTCATGCCGCAGGTAAATGTGAACAACCTTTATATCCAAATATCTTTTAAATATAAACCCACCTAATGTGAATTAAAGAAGAAAAGTTTAACAAATTTTATGATTAATCCTCTACTTGTGCAAGTGCATATAAATGAGTGTTTAATCAGTTCATGTTCAGAAATTATTTCATTATCGGAGAGATTCATTAGCATGTTTGATGGTTCTGCTCTCTGAGACACTGCAAGTACCACTTGTACTCAAAAGATTTGTTTTATTATGGTGAGAATTCTCATAAGAACATCTCAGTTCTTGATTGATAAGAGAGTGCATGAATCAAGCTTAAATAGAAACTTACAAGTACCTTACTATTCTTAGCTGACATTTAATCTATAAAATATACTGTTTTCCCATGTACTGTACATCTCTTTCTTTTTAAATAACGCTGAGATTGATGGCAGAAATTGTGCACATTTTTGACACTTTAAAAAACATCTTATGTGTTTGTTTCTTGACAGGTTAAGGGGGCATTAAGCAATTTAAACACAAGAATGTCAGAGGTTTCCTCTCAAAACGTGGTTTAATTTGGAGTTTTGGAAAAGGCAAAGGTAATAATGACAAAAACCTTGGTGCACTGCACTAACCAAATTTCAAAGCTTTTTTCTCTCTTCGGCTTCTCACAGTTGTCCTGCATTCATTAGGATTTGTGTGGACCGGTTAAGTGTTCCACATTAATACACAAAAAAAAATGTCTCTTATAAGATTATAAAGCAATAGCAACACACATATTTTATAAAGAACAACATGTTTGTCTTCCATTTTTGTTAATCAGTCAAGGGTGAAAACCAAAAGTACATACTTTCAGCACTAAAAGCTGAAAGTATGTACTTTCCAAAATACTCTGTCCAGAAATATCATTTGCCGTTCGTTTTCAGATGCAGATGGATGCTGGCTTTGTAGTAGGTTGTCAGGACAGTCTGACACGCTGCTGAAGAGGTCCTCAAGGCTCTTGGCATTTGTCATGCAACATTTAACATAGCACTCCATTGCCTGCCTGGTATATGTACTGATTTGTTTAGGGAAAACATGAAGTAGCAACAAAACAAACCAGTACTAGTTATCTCTACCAGTAATCTGAACTATAAGTCATCGTACCAGCTTTGTGACAAATGATGCTATTATAGTGCCATTATAGTTGCCATTATAGTTTTTATTAATATTTTGAATTAATTTTTTTATATTTCTTATTTTAAATATTTATATACATTTATTTTATATAATTTTATTTTTAGTTAAAGTTTTAGTAATTTTGTTGGGTTTTTCCAATTGTATAAGTTTTTGTTGTATGCATGTTTATAAAATATTGTTGGTTTTATGTTTGTCTATATAGTTTTTTTTTTCATGTGAAGCTAAATAGTAATATAAGTTATAAAATAAAAGCTATGTTGCATCTAGCAAAGCAAGTCTTTTCACTTAATAAAAAATTTGTATTTAATATGGGCATTTAGTTTTGTTTTTTTTTCCCACACTTTGGGCTGCTTGTTATTCTCCCTTGTTATCTCTTTTTTGATCAAAATAAAATGTTCTCTGATCAAAACGCACTCTGCGAATGACACAAAATAGTACGAAAACAAGCATTAAAGAGTTAGTTCGAGCAAGAATGAA
>NW_015547665.1:1399474-1401527 GCF_001515605.1 Sinocyclocheilus anshuiensis | reverse complement strand
TGCGCACATTCATAATAAAACGTGCCTCACACGGCTCCGGGGGGTGAATAAAGGCCTTTTGTAGTGAATCCATGCATTTTTGTAAGAAAAATATCATTATTTCAAACGTAGTAAACACTTTTCTCTCACTTCCGTTATCTTTCATAAGCGGAAGGCGTTCCGGCGGAAGGCGTATGACGTATGTGCAGCGCGCGCGCGCATCTGAGATATGCTAGTCTCGCGCGTTTGTTTATAGGAGCAAAGGAAGCAAAGTTTCTTTACTTTAGCAAAGGAAAACCAGTCTCCTTGGCTTATATCAAAATCCTCCGACATTTTTCTTAGCGAATCTTTGGTTTGTACTTCTAATTCGTGACCGCCGTTTTGTTTTGTTCTCTCTCCGCATTCGTCACTAATCACGCAACGCCGACGTGCTACGTCATCCGCCGGCACGGCTTCTGCATATGACAGTTGGCAGAAGTGATATAAAAGTATTTATTACGTTTGAAATGTGGATATTTTTCTTACAAAAACGCATGGATTCACTACAGAAGGCCTTTATTCACCCCCCGGAGCCGTGTGAAGCACGTTTTATTATGAATGCGCGCACTTTATTTGACGACTTGTGGACTGTTCAACTGCAACACCCGCTGACTGCAATGATAGAGCTTGGAATAGCCAGGACAATTTTTAATATAACTCCGACTGGATTCGTCTGAAAGAAGAAAGTCACATACACCTAGGATGCTTCGAGGGTGAGTAAAACACAAGCCAATTTTCATTTTTGGGTGAACTAACCCTTTAACGTAGACCAGAGCTCATATGTGTGCAATATACTTTTGTTTGCATTTATTTGTGAATGATAAAATTGAAATAGCAATTTTCCTGTTTTGTGAGCTCTACTAAAGTCTAACATCAATGCCTGCTGTTTGAATGGGTCTTCATGAATACACAGAAGATCATCAAGGGCACAATTAATAACGCTCACAGTATCATGGACAGATACTTTGATTAAACAATCTCTGTAAAGACACCCTGCCAACCTGCACAGATGATTTGCTCATCAGATAAGCCATGCTGATATCACAAGGCTACTCATGCTTTATATATAGTCATTTTAAATATGAGCAACAGTAAAATCAGTTAAATTGAATGAAATAACATTTTCACAAATGTTTACTAAATTAAAAAAAAAATGCATCCAGCAAAACCATATACTGTAGATGTTCACGATTGCTAGCTCAGCATGAAGGCTGGATGAAGGTCTACTCCATTTCTATACTTTTAGGGATTACAGGGAAGCCCTGGAAGGAAATCCTGCATCAGTTCCATTCCGATTAGCTGTCAACCATGTAGAAGCGCAGCCACTGTCACACAGAAGCCAGGGTAATTTGCTTTAATAGCGAGACAACCCTGGGTCTGTTTGGAGTAATGAATACAAGGAGTGTGCCAGAGGCCAGGGAGCGTGAACAGCCTAGGAAACAGGCCAGAAGGACCTGTGAAATCAAGCTTGTAAATACAGACTTGCATCTTCTTGCTATTCTGGAGTGTTCTTTGAGGGTTACAAAGAGGTTTTGTGATTAAAAATGAATACTTTTGGATTATTCAAAAGGAAATATGTTTAGCAAAAGTCTGAGACGTAAGAGCATCAGTGAAATAGAAACTCTGATTGTTTGTTTGAATTTCCCAGAGTTTAAGTTACATTTTCCATAATCGAATCTCCTCAGTAACTTTATTATGTCTGCTGTTTTGCCTTCTTTGTTTGAATATGAACACAATAACTCCAGATTTGAGTCCAACAGAAATAAAGAATTCATGCAAACCTGAGCAAATTGGTTATGCAAATAATGTGGGCCCAAAAAGAATTTTGACACTGAAGCCAGACTAAAAACAAACGAATTTCATTGCATTAGATAAAAAAAAAATATCAAAGCACAGAGGAACCTGCAAACAGATTTTCGAGGAGATAACTTCAATTTTCTGAGCCCAATTCCCAGTAACAAGTCTCCAGTAACAAGAAAGTGCCACAATATACTTTTTGTATTCATTCTGAACTCTCTCTCTGTGTGTGTGTGTG
>NW_015547665.1:1399113-1399360 GCF_001515605.1 Sinocyclocheilus anshuiensis | reverse complement strand
AGAAAAACCATTACGCCTATGGAGAGTCCCCATAAACCATAAAAACAAACCTGAGTGTGTGTGTGTGTGTGTGTGTGTGTGCCTGGTATTCCCTACATTGTGGGGACCCAATGTCCCCAACAAGTCAAGTGAAGTGAAGTCTCACTTCATGGGCTTGTGCTCTGCATTTAACCCATCCAAGTGCACACGCACAGTAGTGAACACACACCCGGAGCAGTGGGCAGCCATATTGCTGTGGCGCCCCGGG
>NW_015547665.1:1381257-1399088 GCF_001515605.1 Sinocyclocheilus anshuiensis | reverse complement strand
CTTGGAATTTGTGCTCTGCATTTAACCCATCCAAGTGCACACACACAGTAGTGAACACACACACACACACAGTGAACACACACCCGGAGCAGTGGGCACCCATATTGCTGTGGCGCCCGGGGAGCAGTGGGGGGTTCGGTGCCTTGCTCAAGGGTCTCACCTCAGCCGTGGCATTGAGGGTGGAAGAGAGCCTCAATACATAGAGGCTCTCTATGTATATAAACACTGATGTTTATATACATAGACATGTGTAAATATAAACACTGATGTTTATCTCTTCAAATAGTGTTAATTTAGATAAATACTAATACTAAAAATAATAATGTTCTATTTGTCGTTGTTTAAATAAAAGTAACTTTTCTAGTAATCATGAATGTCTTGAAAGTTGCAGTTAGTCCTCCAACTTTCAACATGGTCAATGCTTGTTTAAACTTTCTGGTTTACATTCAAATATATTTTGAACAGCCTTATTTTCTTATACAATGTCAAGGAAAAGACAGTGTATTAATAATAATAATAATAACTTGTAATAATAATAAAACATCATCTGTTTCAGCTGATGTACTGTGTTTGGGCCACTATCAGAGAGCCTTGACTCACAGGTTTGTTGGTACTGGATGATGATTATGTTAATGCAGTCTCAGCAAGCCGTTCACAGCCTCCAGCAAGGAAATTACACTGCAATTAAATAATTAAAAGGAGTCTTTCTTCAATGCTGGGTTTGGTCTCACAAATTATACATGAAACATCAAGCTTGAAAAATGCTGCTTCGATAGATTGTAGGGCAAAAGCAACTGTGTGTCATCTAGCAACGTTATAACTTCAGTGTGAGTTTTTCAGAAGATTATTAAAATGGTGCAGATCTTTGTGAAATTGTAAGTAAATCTGTCTCTTGAGTGATTTGATGTGTGCATTATATTTTTAGCTTTTTGCATGCAAGCAGGTCTGTATTACCTGGTGGAATTGTCAGGTTAGCATTCACATTCATTTCCGTGGCAGTTGCTCGGCTACTGCATGACCAAAACTGAAGTGCACAGTTTTTTGCTCACTAGCATATATATTCAAATAGAGACTCAATAGAGAATAGTGCAGTTATGGCATGGACCAGCAGTGGCTAACTGGACCATGCCAAAACCTGACCTCATTGACTAGAGGTTGAGAAGACAGCCAAAATTTGGGCCAATGTGGATGTTTAATGACTGATTTTGAACTGAAAACAGGCTTTTAGTGCATCCTTTGTCATATTAATTGCATTGCTAATCCATTAAAACGTTGCATCATACAGCTTGAGAACTGCCATCAGTACGCCTCTGTTGCTGATCAATACCTCTCCGCTCAGCATTTTATGAGGGAGATATTGCGGTAGATGAGCCATTCCTAAGAGCTAGATCACTGGAGATGCAAGGCAGCATTCCTATTACAAACCACTGAAGCAACTCAGCCTCTATCATGAGCCAGCTGACAACCACCTTATATATAGCAGTCACCCCAAACCACACAGGCAAGCATTCAATTACAGCCTTAGTCAGGTCAGCAGAGTTGAATGCCACTGGTAAGGGCATGTCATGTAGACATACAGTGGTGGCATCCTACCATGTCCGGCCTGTAATACAAGTAGTGTAGCTTTCGCTGGATTACGGATTGTGGATTACGTTGTGGTACTCCTGAAGATGAGCTGGATGTGAAATTAAATGAATTTGACAAACTCATGCATTATGACAGCATGTTCTTGCAAGGTCTCTTCTTTGGAGAAAGTCACACTTTTAAATATATATATATATACTTACAAGGTCTCTTCTTTTATATCACACTTTTATATCTGAATTGCACCATACAGAACAATTGACATAGCCACACAGTCAATAAATGACAAGTGCAGTAGCTTATCACTTCAAAAGCTTGCATAAAGGTTACCAGCAATTGTTTTAGAGAAGGAAAAGCAGTCTGTGTTTTGGTATTCAGGCTATATCTGTCAAAAACATCTATTGGGAAGAATGGCTCCCTATTAGTATGCAAGCGGTGGACGACTGCCTCATCTGCCAGGCCCTCAGAGGTGTCCCTTGGGCATGCTCATGGTCAACATCCCCTCACAGGTAGAGGGGAAGCTGACACTCATGTCAGAACAGGCCAAAGCCCCCTTGGCTGTTCAACACATTCTGCGGCACTTATGCAGATTGGCTCTGAGATGTAGTTCAGGAAGGGTCTGCATGAGAATTGTTCATTAGTCGCCTACACAGACAAACCCAAAGTTTGAAAGTGAAAATTATACCTTTCTTCACTGGTGAGTCATGATGTGTTCATGTTTTATGACTTTGCTTTGCCTTTTATTATTTAAATATGTAAATGTTTAACAAATAATTCAATATAAATCCCATAAGGAATAAGATGAACAGAGATCAGAGTGAAACCAAATTTAATCTCCTAAACAAATTTTTGAATATTTAAATGTAATTTTTGATATCAATATTCTTAATATTCTACACTTGTGAACAACAAACATTGCACTTTCTTAAAATTAAATTTTTTTTTATTTATTTAAGAAACCTAACCAGGGGAAACGCACCCCAGCATACTGTAGCAACATCGGCCCAGCCAAATGAGTGCTGCAGGGAAGATGCATTTTTGTAAATCAACTGGGAAATTGGCATCACATTGGTTCCTTCGACAAAAATCTAAAAGGATTTTTCCATTTGTTTTTGGATTATTGTACAAAATAAGCTCCTTGATCAGCTTCTTCGGGATCTTATGGTTCTAACACATTTTGTTTACCAAGATAATCTATGCAAATAAACACAACATTAATGAATTTTAAACCTTAAATAGAATCACTAGAAGTAAAAAGTTAAAAAATTTGGCTATAATCGAACTACACTGCGATCACGTGGCTTCAACGTAACAACCATTAAACTTCAACTCGACAGCTCTTTCAGTCTTTATTTCAAATCTGCAGTTTGGAAAGTTTGTATTAAAATTGGTTGCAAGAGCACAGTTAGAAACACAAGGCTGTAAAAGTGCTAGTGAGCAGATGAGTTTATCATGATGTTTAATATCCCTGAATGCCTCTGTAATCCTATTTAGCCACTTGTTATTAGTCACTGTTGTCAAGATAAAGAAAGCTTAGGAAAAAATCATGAGTGGGCTTTTACTGATATATTTGATGTAATGGAATAAACTGTAAAAATATCTTGAGCTTTTCTTAATCGCAGACCTAGGCATTAACCCATTAAAAAAAAACTTTTTTTTTTTACTATTTTCAGTATGTTGTCATCAGCTGAAGTCAACCTGAAGCCACATTTAATTATGTAGCTCTTTATACAATACAGATTGTGTCAAAGCAAGCTTCACAGTGATAAACAGGAATGCAGAATTAAGTATGGAAACTCAGCTAGCTGTTGAGTTCAGATTCTGCTGTAAATCAGCTCTAAAAGACAATAGTGTCATTATTACGCTCAAAAGTTTAGATTAATAACTGTGAAGTTAATCACTCAGCTATAAGCAGTTCTACAAAAAGCAGCAATGTTGTTTGCAATTCAGTTCAATACCACCTTCGATCCTGCAAGATGCGATTCAGCTGTAAAGCAGCTCTACAGAAAACAATAGTGCCATCATCCAGTTTTGTTCTCATCCAATTGTATCAGTCAATGTAGTCATATCAATAAATTACTGAAAGTTAAGTTTCTTCCAGACCCCAACTAAGCAAGCCAGAAGGGGACAGTTGTGAGGAACCCGAACTCCAGTAATCTGACAGAAATGGGGGAAACACCTTGGGGGAAATCAGGCTCGAATAAACACGGTGTGATATTGATCGAGGTACGTTCCTAGTGGCATGTGTGTGACAGACATTACACAAGTGCAAAAGTATCCGTTATTAATTGTTTTAATAGAAATGCACTGTTCATAAGCAAATAACACCCATGACTGACAACCAAAAGTGTTCAATGATAGAGGATTTACTAAGATAAAGTGATTTGTGACTTGATGAAAGGCTAATAATTAATCATAAAATTGTCAAATTAAAATAAATCATTTTAATAAAATAAAACACAAAAAAAAAGATAATTGTGAAGATGCAAATGTGCTTTTAACATATTTAAATATGAACAAATTCTCAAGTGAATATTCTAATTCAAGTCAATATTTTAGGTCAAAATGGTTCGGCTACACCTCGGATATGTCTGGAGCCTTAATCTCATGTGAGTGTGCATCATTTTAAAGTACTATTTGGGCTATTTTAAGCTGCAAAACGTCTTTAATGTGCTCCTTTAAATATGTCTAACTCAACTTCCTGAACCCAGAGCTATCAAAGGAAGAAGAAAAAGGGAGAAGTTGATTGTGAGCAATGGCTGGAACACTTAGGAGCTAGACAGCAGCCATGCTGGTTTGCGTCTCGCTTCTCTTTATCTCACCTCCTGTTGTGTTCTGCCACCATAATGCTCATCATGACTGGACCTCTTGACTGGGCACGAAAGACCAGCAGGAGAGTGAGGAACACTGCTGAGACCTCGACGCTTCTGTCCATAACAACAGCTTCCACAGGGGTGGCTTCAATGAGAGCTACAAGGCTGAAGTAAACTCAAGTGTGGGACAGAGATTAGGGAACTAAACATAACTGAGAGCCAGTGCCTGCTTGTTACTGTCTGACCAATCAATGGAGTTCCCTTTATGTCAGCGAGTTCTTGGGGACTTGGTTTAACAGAAAAGGACTACAGCAGAAGCATTGGGTCTCGAGGCTTTCTGTGTGGAGCTCGTCTCTTGCTGTGAGCTGAGGTTCGTAATCAAGAGTGTCAGGCTTTTCGGCCATCATCAACTCTCCACCTGCTGTTTTACTGATTATTAGCAGACACATCAATAAAGAGCGTCCAGTCAATCAAAATCAGGCTGACAACAGAAGCAAAGACCAATTTTACCATAGCGACCATATTGGAAGCCAACAATATAAGATATTAAAAGTATACTTTGTTAAAATAGTGGTTATGAATTTACATAAAGTGGATATGCAGCTTATGCAATGTTTTTCAAAAGTTTGCGGTTGGTAAGTTTTTTTAATGTTTCTGAAAAAAGTCACTAAGGCTGATGAAAAATACAGTAAAAACAGTAATACTGAATTTAAATAACTGTTTTCTATTTTCATATATTTTAAGGTTTAATTTATCCCTGTGATGCAAAGCTGAATAACTCCAGTCTTCAGTGTCACATGATCCTTCAGAAATATTTCTAATATGCTGATTTACTGCTCAAGAAACATTACTTTTTATCATCAATGTTGAAAACAGTTGTGCTGCTTATTACTGTTGTGGAAACCATGATAATTCTTTCAGGGCTCTTTGGTTAAAAGTTCAAACTATATATAGATTTATTCCTTGCTCAATAAAAGTATTACTTTTTTATTGACTAACTAACTAACTTAATTAATAAATAACAACTTTTACTCACCCCAAACTTTTGAATGGTATTTACAATTTCATAAATTAAATAAACTAGATTAAATATGTTTCTAGAGTGCTTTGGGTGGTTGCTTATTGGTCCAATTCAGAAGAGACCCACTGTATTATATTCATTGAAGCATGCCTCAATTGTTTTTTTCCAATTTAAGGTATCATTTTTATTTGTAATTAGCAATAAGCAATTATCATTGCAAACTCTAATAATTACATCTAAAATATCTCCTCAGAGTTGAGAAGTATTTCTGCATTTTCCTGAATGTTAAACGCATTCACTTGGCTTTTAAATATGCATTCTTGTCCTTAAAAGACAAATGAAAAACAGCAGCTGAAGGCTATATTTGTTTTACAGAATAAACTGCAAGATCTCATCTGAACCGACTAAAGTGTTAGAGTTCAGGGTTTGCTCTTATGTTGATGCACTCTTTAAACAGCTTCAGAGTGTTTCAAATAAGGGCTGAATCCTACCTTTGTTAAAGTTGTCCATTAATAAATGTTTTATCTCCCAGGCCACAGAATGCCCAGCAGAGTGGTACACACCACCCACTTAAATCAGGTTCTTCAACAGTGAAAAAGCATTGCTTTAAGGTGATTCTTTCAAGTTTGGTTACATGGGAGAGTAAAAAAGGCAAAATAAGGCTGAATAACACCTGCTGGTACATTGTAGTCTACCAAAATATTGGTATCAGCTACTTGCAGTGAGTGAATGGAGCACCTGTGATGCATTTAAAAAATGTTTGCTTAACTTTCTTCACTTAAGTCTTTTTAAGTCATGTCATGCTGTGTAGAGGGGTATCAACACAGAAACAAGTAGGAGCCATGATGTCTAAAGCAGAACAATCAAATTGTATGAGCCTGATGGAATGAGAAAGATCCTGCTGAGAAATTTCGGGCGGCTTGAAATGCTCTGTGCTTTTCAACTATAGATAGATAAACAGTCTAAGCAATGCGCCGGGGCCCGTTCAGCGCAGCATAAGCGTGGCTAAATGATCGGTTTTTAGAGCCCACCACTATCGCTATATGGCCGTTAATCAAGCACTATATCTGATAACACAGAGAGCCACCTAATAGGAATTTAAAACAGTGTGTAAAGCAGCTGCAGCCAATAAAAGAAGCAACAGTCATCTTTCGCACATTGGGATTCACTGTGCGTTAGATCCTCTCAGCCTCACATTTCAGTTAAATCTGCTTGTGCTCACAAGGAAATAATGCAACAGCTATATTCATGTCATGTGTCTTGTGCATTGCATGTTTAACTTGTATGGAGAAAATATTTTAAATTCAGTCGAAAACAGGAAGGCTTTAAAAGATTTTGAAATTCTCTGTGTTGCTCAACATCCACAACAATCCAAGGATATTGATGCAAGATTATTCCTATTCATTGAAATATGACCATGTTTTGTTTATGTATTTGTCATGTGTCAATGTGTCATGTCTTAATTTATTTGGATTTTGCTGATTACATGTCCATAGGAATGTTATATTAATAAACACTACCATTCAAATGTTTGAGGTCAGTATGATTTTTATTATTTTTGAAACAATGCTTAAACTAGGCTGCGTATATTGATCAAACATACAGTAAAACAGTAATAGTGTGAAATATTATTACAATTTCAAATAAGTGCTTTCTATTTCAATATATTTTACATTTTAATTTATTCCTGAAATGGCAAATCTGAATTTTCAGCATCATTACTCCAGTCTTCCGTGTCACATGATATTCTAATATGCTGATTTGATGCTTAAGAAACATTTCTTGTTATTATCAAAAAAATTTATTTTTATTTGAAACCATGATATTTTTGAAGAAAGTTCAAAAGAACAGCATTTATCTATCTATCTAAAAATATTTTATAACATTATGAATGCCTTTACTGTCATTTTGATCAATTTAATGCGTCTTTGCTGAACAAAAGTATTGTTATATATATAACTGATCCAAAACTTTTCATCTGTAGTATATATGGGCATGTAAATGTGGCCAATCAGTTCAAGAATATTCCTATGTTTCATCAGAATTAGATCATTTTCCGATTATGAAGGAATCTTATAAACATGTTAACTTGATTAAGCCAATATTGCAGTTTTTTTAAACCCAAATAAGGCAGCTTAAGTAATCATGTCTGCTATGTTATATAGGCAGCAATGAAATATCAAGTCTAATCCATTACCTATTATTTTTACCCAGCTGAAACCTTCAAAAACCTTCATATTGTAAGAAGAGTGTCAAATTGCTAAGAGATGAACTTGTGTGCTTGAGACAATTAAAAACACAATTCTAAAACTATTTTGAACCATTTGAGGACAACTTTTCAAGCCGATAGTTTTCAATTACTGGAGATTCCGATAACAAGCTATGTGAAGTGTTTCCCCTCGAAGGCATGCTGTACGGTGACTAAATTTACACGCATAAAAAAGATTTTAAAGCTTTAGTATGCAGGCTGTGATGTAACACATCAAAACACCATTCAGAGCTGATGCCACTGATTCAGTGTTTGAACTAGGCTGTCTTTCTTTGGAACAAGGGGAAAGTTGGACTAGTTCAAGAAAGAGTCACTTCTTCCCCCGGGATAAAGCAAACCTCAATCACCTTGTGTTCATTGCAATACTCCAGAGTAACGTGTCTTCCATATTTGCCTCATGAATGCGTATGCGTGAATTCCATATAATGACTACAAGAAATGTAAACATAAGCGTATCTCGTTTCAAGGATTTGATCTGGCTTTAGACTTCAGACTGCTTTTCCTTTTTTTTTTTCTCCTGAGAAAAAGACTCTAATCTCACATTTGTCTCCTCTAGAGTTTCAGAAGAGATCTTAAATGTCACAAACAGAGCTCAGATTTGTCAAGATGAAAGAGCAAGTTCTGAGCAGTCAATTTTTTCCTTGGAGTGAGTACAATCCGTACAAATTTATCCAATAAATGTTTGAGTATACTGGGCTACCTGGTACATGAACCGTTGCACAGACCTGTGTCTCATGTTACTTTATAATCAAACTGTAAGTTGAACTGACAACTGATATTTTATTACATTAATCGTGATGAATCATTTCAAGCTACCTGCTGATCTACAATCAAAGTAACTTTAGTTACAGTTGAAATTGACTAAATAGACAAATATATGAATCAAAACACAATGCAAGCGGATCTATCAATGTTCGGTCAGTGTTCCGGATAAACACCAGAGCCATCCGGACGAGTTTCAAACATGACAGTATTGGCAGGTCCCTAGATAGAGAAGTGCTTAGCTTTCACAAAGTAGGATTCATAATAGTCTTCTGTACTTCTATACCAAGCCCATATTGAGCGCGTGTGACACATGAAACTGCCAGGCCATGATGAGAAATAACCACTGTCAGCTTTTATCCGAGCTTCAAAAGATTTAAACCCCGGTGAGAGATTGGACATAGCGCTGCAGTGAGGCAGAAGAGATCACGTTTAAGTTGGGTGGTTAGTTTTGTAATTCAGACTCATTGTTTTATCAATTCCAGGTTACATACTGAATGAGAAGCTATAGCTGACAACTACAAAGTTATATGTAAGTTTAATATTTTTCTTGTATATTTTGTTTTATATGCATATGCATAATAAATAGTATTACAAATTTATATTAATATACATATAAATATTTTTATATAAATAAATATAAATATTTTGTTTTTAGATAAATATGAAATATTCTACATCACTAAAAATTCTGCATTCTAATATATATATATATATATATATATATATATATACTGTATACTGTATATAACCAGACTTAAAAAAAAATTGTGATACTATAAATTGTGCATCATAACATTTCTTCATTTGTTTGTTTGTTTTGTTTATTTATTTATGCAAGAACAATGTTTGTTTGTTTGTTCATTCATATACTATTAACAACCAGGCCTTAAAAGTCTGTGGTATTATAGTTGTTACACAAAATATATTCTTATTATATAAATTCTGCTTCTGCTTTTAAAATATTTACATTTTATATCATATAACACTAACTTATTTTCTAAGCATCAGAATTGAAAAATGAAGCCCTCCATGATGTTATATTCTGAAGGGAAAAGGTACATTGCACCTCGCAATGTTTCCATAATTAATTTCTAATTGATTTTCATTTTCCATCATGCATGCAGCAGTCTGTGCCAATATTTCACAGGGAAGTTTGTGGATAAGTTAGAGCTCTCTCTCTCTCTCTTTCTCTCTCTCGCCCTTCTCTGACTGACAATGTCCTTTGCTCACATCATCTCTCATTCTCCTTCACTGGGGCTTCCATCCACTAGTTTTGTTTTGTTTATCTGTTTTCGCCCTCTCTCTTTTCTCTCAGTGCATTCAGATTCAGATGTCTGGTGTGGAACAATAAGTATGGCTTATCCCCTGATTAAGAGTTCTCCCAGCAGGACCCTAAAACGGGGAGGCTGAGCACCCCAATGCAATTAAATCAAGTTCTTTTTTAATGAGGAGTGTGTTTGTTAAGTCCATTCAGGGACTTGTCCACAGAGGCTGTTAGCATTGCTCTCTGATTAGGAAGGCTAAGCAGTCTCAAGAGCTGGTAGCGAGAAAGCAGCGAGTCCATTTTTTTGTTTTGGGGAGGCAGAAGTTGTTAATATGGGAGGTATGGTGCACAATGTATTTTCTAACAGTTAGCACCCCGCTAGGGCCAGATTGACAGGGAGAGAGTGAAAGACACTTTAAAAGGGAGGTTGGATACCAGTCTGGTAAATGAGAACGCAAACTGTCTGGTTTAGGGGTGTGTTGCTCACTGATATCACAGGTCTATTTTCAGAGAGGGAGACACTTTGTTGGGGGAGACAGGAAAATGAGTCAGGCCAAACACAGCTTGTGTTCCGCGCTGGCAGAGGGTTCAGATAGGGTGCTCATGGCAATACTGCCACCTAGAGGCCTGCTACAATACAGCACACAGAGCTAGGATCACATCACGGAAGCTGCTTCAGAACTTGCTAAAAGAAAGTTGTAGTGAGACATTTGGTCGTGACACCATGGTAAGCCTGCAAAACTGTCACTATGTTCAGGTGTGGGTATACTGGGATTTTTTCCTGAATGAGGGTTAGCCTGCCATGAAGACACAGCAGAGAAATTTAGATTTTAATAAACAAAACAAGCAAAAACAAAACAGAGCACAAACATGGCACATCTCTCTGCTCACCGCAGAATGTTCAGGACCCCAAAACTTTTTCTAGCTGCCCCACTTGCACCTGATAGTGCTGTGTGTCTTTCACAATGCCCTTGAATCAAAATAAATGAATAGTTGTACATAAAATAAGGTGGGAGTGGAAGGAATAAAGCTAAAGCTAATATGATATTATAATACCAATATGCACTGTGGCCTGGCCCCATGTTAGCAAATTAGTCAGGTACATGTGTTAGTCAGGTACATGTGAACCAGCCATCTTGCCAGCTGAGAATAGTTAAGTTAATTAGTTAATTAGCTAAGCCAGGAACACACTATGGGAACATAGTATGAGCACACAGTGAGTGCGCTGTGTGGTTACACTTTTAGCTCACTGTGACACACACATTGTGACCACACCGTGAGAATCATGTGAGCTCATGGTGACATCATTGTGAGATCAAATTGTTGACTGGGATGCTACTATTATAATTAATTATTATTAATTACACAAATCTCTGAAATACTTAGATTGGTCAGTCTGCTCTACTTTCATGTTTCTCAGATCACAACGTGACCTTGCTCTGTGTTTTTAGATTATTTATAGGCTATTATAGTATTTATTAATATTTTCAATTATTATTGATTTTATATTTCAGCTTTAATTTTAGTTTTTGTTTACTTTAGTCATTTTACTATGTAATTTTGTCAGTTTAGTTTGTTTGCTTGTTTATTTATTGATATTTCAATGTAGCTTTCATTTATTTTTATTTCAGTTTTAATTATAGTAATTTTAGTCTTAATCTTTAAGTCTTCTAGTTCCTTGTGGAACATGAGGCCATGACAATGTGCTTTCTTGTAGTGTCATTGGCAGCATGTTGTGCTTCGCCTTCGCCTCATGAGAGGTGTAGTTCTTTTACTTCAGCTTCTACTGTCTTCCTCCCGGTTGTTTTCGGGCCTTTCTTGCTTCCTTTTCCCAGGTGGTCTCCAACTCATAGCTACTTTTAGGAAGCGGTTCTGGTCCACCCAAAGGACCAAACCATTTCATTCTACAGCACTTCATTCCCCAACACCACGCTGTGTGAGTTGGTCCTCATAGTTTACTCAGCATTTGAGATCCTCTCTGGCTAGAAGATATGGCAAGGCAGTTGTTGTGGAATACCTCAAACTTCATGTCACTCCATGCCAGAATTCTGACCCATGCAGCAGAAAAGATTTGACATTGCTGTTGTATAGTCTCATCTTTGTTCTGAGGCTGTATTGTGCAGATTTCCAGATGGACTGGAGTCTAGCAAATGCACTGCGGGCTTTACCTAGTCTTTCTTAGCTGCTGCACTTTGTCTTTCAATGTCAGATTGCCAAGGTTGGTGAAATCCTCAACATCTTCATGTGGGCTTCCATTCAGAGAAATGGGTTCATCAGAACTCGTGTCGATGCGCATCACTTGGGTTTTAGTGGTGCTTATGTTGAGGCCTATTTTCCTGACATGCAAATTCAAGGTCTTCAAGCTGTTGGAAGAGAGTCCACTTGTAACCGCAAAGTTGAAATGTTCAGTTGCCCAGAGAGAAACCAAATGTGTGCCATCGGAGGAAAAGATAAGACAAGAGACGGAAGCTGGCGGATTTTCCCCAGGTTTATTAAAAAGACTTAAGTGCCATACACTCATCTGCATACAGTAAGTATGAGTGAGTAAAAGTATACAAATAACATTCCACTTAGGATACAAATGGAAAGAGGAAAATAAAAGAAAGAGAAACCAAAGTCAGCAGAGCAATTATCTTTTCTCCTGCTCACCTTCTACCTTACAGACACACACTCTACGCACATGCGCAGTTGTTATTCTTCCACAAATTAATGCAAATGCTCTAAGTGACCGTTACACACTGTAGTGATATCAGTATTAGATATCCTCACACGGGGCACAACTGAATGTAGTGATTTTAGATCTAAGTAGCACCACAAGTGTAATGTCTTTGGGCTTAAATATTAATATTAATGTTAATATTTAGTTTTGGTCACTATTTTATGGGGTTAGGGTTAGGGGTTAGGGTTAGGGTTAAATTGGAGGAAGTTGTAGTTTGACCAATCTGAAGGATTTTAGAGATTTAGATTTAGAGAATCACTGAAGAGAAGGTTCTGAGTTGTTGCAGAAGATGGGGGCACTAAGCTTGTGGTTGTTGTTGCTGTTGCTGTTTCCAAACTCCCCAAATTCGCTTCTTGCAGAGCTTCCTTTTTTCTCCTTGGAACAACTTAGTTGTGACAATTTAATTTCAATAACTGCGTCACAGTTATCAATTGTAGAGAAAATTACCTCAGAGGATTTATATTAGTAGTAATGTAATATGTAGACATTATTAACAGTATATTAATAGCAATGCAATATGCAGGTTTTATGTTACAAAGTTCGTCTTTTTGCTAGACCGATTGTTTTATAATGGACTATTTTTTTCTTAGTGGAAGCTTTAAGATAATATACAGGTAAAACAAATTTTAAATTGATAATTAAAATTAAAATTTGAGAAAGGTTTGCGATAATGACCGGTTGACTGTATGTTATTCATTTACATAATCATCTCAAAAGAAAAAAATGTACTTTAAAAATGAATCATAACTGTATTCAGAATGATTTGTAATTCATTCACTTAACAACCAAGCGGACATAGCCTACACTGGAGAAAAGGAATAAGAATATGTCTGATTTCCATCCTCTTAATGTAGGCTAATTCATGTCTAGCTCTCCCTTTGTTTGAAGGGACACACATTTGGGGCTTTTCAAAACAATTAATATTCATCTCCAAGTGTGTCTATTGGATATTTAAAACTTTTCTGAGTGGTGAGAGACGGATTATATACCTGTGCAATTACTTCTTAGATCTAGCCATTGTTCCCAAACTGCACAGTAATTATACAGGTGATTGCCACCAGAGAAAAGCCATTGTTCAGACTACAAATCCCATACAACGTCGTCATTCACAGCGCTGGAGTTAGCCAGTGACATCAACAGTAATCATCCTGTACATATTCAAGCATAATGACCACACACACGCTCAAACCCATTCAGCGACACAATATTCACAAACATAACGGAACTATTCTTTGTTAAACCTGTATGTGGTACTGTAAGTCGTTCCGTACAAAGAACAGGGCTGAACTTTGTCCTTTGAGGGTTAGTGGGAGAGCAGTGAAGATCAGTATTCAGGATGAGTTCCTGCCATGCTTCTATTTAGTAGGAGAGTGGCAGTCTGATTATCCACATTGTTGGCAGTGGTGGGAGTGGACTGTTCTGGGCCATTTTTGCATTAACGATCTGATCAAATTTTCATAACTCAATTTGGTGGAGGTTTGCATATTGAGGGCTGAGCACTCAGTAAAAGTAAAGCTCTCAAGTGCATTTGCCCATGAAATACACGTGACTTTGTCGGTCCCATGACAATATTGTGAGGCTTATTCTGCATATGCTGCTCATAGTTAGTCTATATTTGATTGCCCAGAAGTACATTTTGTTGCTCAGATGTTGCTCTTTATAGCTCATGATACTTCTCAAACAGTTACAGAGTTACAGTTAGAGCTACTGTAAAGCCTGACATATGAAATAATAGTCTTAAAAATCAAATTTTTGAAATGGACAATCAACAGTTTATTGAAGATTTAGACTAATATATATATATATATATATATATATATATACATCATGCTTTATGGCTCATAGTATGATATAGGAGCTCATACTTGAAGAGAAATAAAACACATATATTTACATAAGAGGCCCAAACTGAGGGAAAAAAAATGCAATTTGGTGCAGCTGTTGCTATTTATATGGCCAAAAAGTAAGATGAAATTCTGATAGCTTGTAATGTAAATCTCTGAGATCTTTATATCAGCAGACTACTTACATAAATGCATATAAATATCAGTTGTCACATTATATCTCCTTATAATATGTCTTAGTAAGATGATATATAAATGCTTAGTTTATGATCAAAGCTCTGTAGTTTTTATTGTAGGGGGCAAAACATATAATGCAATGCAATAAAATGATGATTGAGAGATGAACAAATAAAAGTCCCTCAAAAGCCTGATGATCATATTTAATACTCACATTTCAACATGGTTTTTCTTTTAAAAAATGATGTATGGCTAATAAAGTAAACCTAAGTTGCTTTGGTACAGTAAGTACTATTCATCTTGAATTACTAACAATATAACAGTTATGTAATTGAGATATTAAAAATATCTCACTTGTGCTTCTTTCATTCCTAGAGTTTGATTAAGAAAAAGTGGGTCATCTTTTGAGGACCACAGAGAGATTTTGCAGTAGAAAATCTAAACATAAGAGTTATCTATCTACATTCAACTTCTCACCACATAATGACAACCATACGTCCTATAGATATGTCATGCAGAGTTCATGAAACACATCAAAGTGCTCTTCTATTGTCAGCTATATGCATCTCCATCATTTCATGACCGAGTGACCTGTCAGGTAAAAGCACTGAAGATATTCCAAATCAAAGCTTTATATGGACAAAAAACAAAGCATTGGTTTCTAAAACTGAATGATAATGCATGGTTTCATGGGACTATCATTAAATTAATAAAATTAATAAAATCAATTGTTGAAACATTAGGGAAGTATATGATGTTTTGTATTTATGCTGTGCATTAAAATTTAATTGGCTAGATATTATTTTTTTGTGCAGTTTTCTCTTTGAATTGCATTAAAATCTGAGGATTTATTTTGGGATTTTTGCTTTATTCGAGACATTCAAACACTAACGTTTGTTTAGATCTATTCAATGAGTTTTAAAAATTACACAGAATTGGAAAGGTCATGGAAAGTTCGGATAACATGAAACATGCATGTTTTCTTGAGTCAGTGTATCACTGAACATCAGTCTATCAGAGGTCCATCACCATGGCAGCAACATGATCGTGCACTTCAGCGTTTCAGGATTCATCACTATCATTCAGTCCCTCATGAATTTTTTAAGTTCTGATGAGACTTCCAAAGAGGTTCGAGCAAATCAGATTCATGCATATTCAAAAGAGATCATCTCTTACCAGTAATAAGTGTTTCAAAGTTTATTTTAATTAATTCCTTTGTTAGATGTCATTTAAGTATCTGAAATTCATCTATGCATATCTGCTCATTAATATTAGAATTCATCAAAATAATTAACAAGTCAAGGTTGACCATTAAACAAGATTAATTGCTGAATTATTGTCAAGGATGTAGTTTTTTGTTTTATCTTTTTGTGCCTGAAGCTAAAAATAGCTATGTATACCACTTGAAATTAAATTCCTATTCAACCTCAACTGTGAACCAGTACCATTATCACTTTCTTGCCTCAGCTAAATAGTGTAGTAAACCTCCTCAACGCTAGACTGCTGTAGTGAGTCGTTCACAAACGGAACATCTTGTGATCAGACGAGAATACAACAGCGCAGCGCTCAAAGCGGTATGTTCACTTTTATAAATAAACGTTGTTTATGAAGGTATTTAGCGAGACCGCATTTGTTTAGAAACACGTACTGCATATTTATAACCCATATATTTGTATGCTGTGCTTTTGACACAAAGTAGCCTTGTGTCGCATGAGAGTGCGGAAGGGCCCGTGTGTTCCTCGATCCCGCTTTAATATCCCAAAACATTCACTTATTCGCAAATAAATGATTGCAGTTTAATAAAACGTGATTAATAGTTAAGTAATGATAGAATAATCACCGTTAACTGGTGTGTAACGGAAGGATGGGCCTGTGCGTCTTCATGCGAAAGGCCCTAATCGTGTGGTTGAGTAACGTTAACATAATGGGCTTTTAAGCATCATACGCCTATATAACGTTAGATTAAAAAAAAAAAACTTCCAATGCGTCTATAATGCAGTAGTTCGAACTATTAAAGGCAGCTATGATGTGCAAAAATATTAAAATCAAAGAAACGTATGATACCTGCCGTCAAATGTTCGACCCGAAAGTGCGTACGATGGCCGAAAATGATCAAATGGTTCCTAAAATGTTAGATTCGTACGTTCGAACGCACGTCTCATGATCAAAGTGTTCGAATTGAAAATTCAAGCGTGCCTCTGATTCCCGGAAATGTTAGCACGCGCCTGTGACGCTCCATATGTGTTTTATTTGAATATTCCGATGTGCCTATCATGGTCTAAATAATATCCAAAAATGCTGTCGTTTAAGAATGTTTTTAGACACATCCTGTATGTAGTGCATCTGTCCTCTGCTGTTTTCTAATCTTCTCTTGTTCTGTACTTTATTTCAGGTCACTCCAAAAATAAAAAAAAACATGTCTGAACCACGAGCCTTCAAGAATCCCTATCCAGATTTCACTGGGCCTGGATGTGCACAAGACCTGTTTGACATGCAGGGAAATGTGAGCGATTCCAATATGTGACATGGTACCTCTGTAGTTTATTATAAGATTTAGGGGTGCTACGATCGGGATTTTTGAGGCCGATCACAGAACGCAGTATTTGCCGATACCGATCTCAAGCAAGTGGCAAAACATTTAAACTACTTTTCTTACGTTATCACAAGCGTACCATTGACAGAAATAGTCAACTCTACTGCCTTTTCTGTTGCATTCAAATCTTTATTACAAGCAATCTTGCAGTTCATAAAGAACTTTGTTTTCCTACCTCCACGAGTGTAAACGACTGCTGCAGACGCACCGCTCCTGAACGCACTGCCGGACAGCAACCATGTGCAGCCGTGTGCAGTGAACACTTTAATCCGTTACATAAGCGCGGAAAAAATACGCACCACGTATGCACTGCAAACGGAGTAATGTGTACCTGGCGTTATGTGTGTGCGCTGCGAGTGTGCATGAGCGTACAGTCTCCAGGAGAGCGCACGAGCGCTGAATTGTTAAACACTGGCAATAATTAAAAAGAAATGCAATTTATAAACGTTAGTGACGATGTGAAACTGCCTCGACTGTGCAAGTGACAATTCCTGTGTCAACTGTGCAGCGTGCAGCTCGCTTATAGACAGATGCGATGTGTGGTGATTTGAAGCCATTTGCGTATTTCGAGAGAGAGAGAGTGAGAGCGCGCGCGGTGATTCACTCACGCTGTTTGTGAAATTACGTCTCGAAATTACACAAGGTTTTCAAATTACTTTATAAGTTAATTTAATTAAAAAATATGAAGGTGAGTACCTCACCTTCAGCATTATAATAATTTCACCCGCACCGGACAGAGACTGAGACGGTGCCGCTGCATGTCGTGCCAAACCTCTCACGGC
>NW_015547665.1:1376601-1380819 GCF_001515605.1 Sinocyclocheilus anshuiensis | reverse complement strand
CGATCAATCATCCCAACGTGATTATCGGCCGATAGTGATCGGTAGCCGATCAATCGGAGCACCCCTAATAAGATTAGAAATTATTGGAGTACCATAGTATTTGAATATAATAAGCATTCGTTACCTTCACTGAATTACTTTTATACACTGCATACCCTCTTTCTATGCCTGTATTCATTATTATGTCTTGTTTACAAATCGTATTTTTTGCACTGTGCAGTTGACCCAGCATTTTGCCAGCCGTATAAGCAGTAAGATCAGTGAGCTTCTGGCGGTTATGGAGAACGGACTGAAGAACGCTGACCCCAGAGACTGTACTGGCTACACTGGCTGGGCAGGTGAGATCACACTTACAGATGTATTACAACTAAATTATTATTACATATTCAGTGAAACTCTACATGGCAAAGCGTCATTAAAATCAGCCTCTTTATATGGGTTCGCTAAGGATAGTTCACCCAAAAACGAAAATTCTGTTATCATTTCGTTTCAAACCTGTATGCATTTTTTTTCTTCTGCTGAACACAAAAGAAGATATTTTGAAGAATGTTGATAACCAAATAGTATCAGTTCCCAGTGACTTGTATTTTTTGTCCATAAAATGGAAGTTAATGGGAACCAAAACTTTTTAGTTACCAAGTATCTTCTTTTGTGTTTAGCAAAAGAAAGAAAGTCATACAGGTTTAGAATGGCTTGAGAGAGAGTTAATGATGACTGAATTTCAATTTTTGAGTGGACGCACAGTATAATTTTGTGCAGTATGTTGAAATATGATTATTATTAGGGCTGGGCAAAAAAATAATTTTTCGAAATTCGATTTTTCGATTAATCGTTTTTTAAAATGACATCGATTCGATATCGATTCTCAAAAGCCGCGAATCGATCTTTTCTGGGATTTATTTCCGCACACATTTAAAGCAAGATCTGATTAACGTGAATCTTATCATTAGTCTTCTCCACTAGATGTCACCCTTATTTACCTTGCGCGATGTTACAACAGAAAGCCTGTCATTCATTCAGCGCTTATCATGGCCATACGCGTGATTCGCAATGCTCAGGTGAAATGCTATAGTAATACTATAAATCTGCGGAAGAATTTGATATCACACATAGGCGCCATGATTTCTGCAATGAATATATGGTGGATGGCGCGGCGCACTGTTTTGTTTACACATGCTAAAGCGCGGATGACGCTCGCGGTGTTTTCAGCTTCTGCAATCTCACTATATGATGATATGAACACGAATGTCATCTCCAGCTGCTCTGAGAGTCACTTCATTAGCATTTTACCGTTTCATTTGAGAAAACTACCGTCATATCACATACACAGCAGCTGCAAGTTCTTCACGGCAACCCGTCAAAATAAAAGTTTAGTTTAACGTTAAGAAACTGTCAGAATATATTACTATTTAGCAGTCTTAATACTCAATGCTACTACTGCTAATAAATATTAATACATCTTTATTTTTAAAGGAATAATCACATCTGTTTTCTTTTTAATTTTAACGGTAAACCTCTGTTGTGCAGCACTTTGTTTGCCAAAAAATAAAAGGGTTTAATTTTCATTTGATTAGGATAAATTAAATTAATGTTTTATGCCTTCATCTGATTACCAGAAAAATTAAGAACATTTTATAGGGCTCTATTATTGTTTAAAAAAGGACCCATACAAAAAAAAAGTATAGGTTTAAAATACAGGCATGTGGTTCTTAATTTCTTTTATTAATTCACCATTTGTAAACTGATGTTTACTGTTCATTTTTTAGAAATATCAATAGCATTTGTATTAAAACTATATTCACTGAATGTAATCAAAAAATCGAGAATCGAATCGAGAGCTTGTGAATCGAAATCGAATCGAATCGGGACATCTGAATCAATACCCAGCCCTAATTATTATTACATTTAGATTATTTTATTAATATTCATTAACTTCTCATGTTCATGGTTTTCTATCATAAAGCTACTTGGGCCACATTGCTAAGTTCCTCCTCCCCCTACTGTAGGCATTGCCCTGCTTTACCTGCATCTCCACAGTGTGTTTGGAGACTCCTCTCTTCTCCTGAAGGCTCTGGACTATGTCAGCTACAGTCTGAGGAGTTTAACTCAGCGCTGGGTGACCTTCCTGTGTGGGGATGCAGGGCCGCTGGCTGTAGCGGCGGTGGTCTATCATCGACTCCAGAAACCTCATGAGGCTGAGGAGTGTGTGAACAGGTCTGATGTTGTTTAACCCTACTCTACCTCCATTTTTGTTGGATCAGTGACATCTCTCTTCAAATGATAATTATACATCTAAATATATAATCATATTAAAAATGTATTATTTTTGTCTGCTTCTAAGTTATTCAAAGTTATATTAAAGCTGTATTTCATAGGGACAATGTCATTTTAAATTCCATTTTTGACATTTCTGAATTAAAAGCTATTTTGATATTTTTTTTAATTAAAGTTAAAAAAGATGTCTTATTAAAAGGCTGAAGTTCTTTTAAAAAATAGCAATGTGAAGCAGTTTTGTTTTAAAATATTACATATATTACAATAAAATAACTTGAATATTTTTAATGCCAATTCAAAGTCATAACCAAAATGCAGAAAGCCATTTTTATTTTCACATGGAAAAGTAAACTACAAAACAATAAATTACATGACAGAGAAGACCTTTGTAGACCTGTAGAAAAAAAGTTTAATATATATACAGGTATATGTAAAAACATATGTATATACACACACAAATATAAACATGTATATACATTATCTCCCAAAAGTGAGTACACCCCTCACATTTCAGCAACCATTTTATTATATGTTGTCAAGGGACAATACTATAGAAATGAAAATTGGATATACTTTAGACTAGTCAATGTGCAGCTTGTATAGCAGTACAGAATTACTGTCCTCTAAAAATAACTCAACATACAGCCATTATTGTCTAAATAACTGACAACAAAAGTGAGTACACCCTAAGTTGAATATGTCAAAACTGTGTCCAAAGTGTCAATATTTTGTGTGAGCACCATTGTTATCTAGCACTGCCTTAATCCTCCTGGGCATGGAATTCACCAGAGCTGCACAGGTTGTTGCTGGGATCCTCTTCCACTCCTCCATAATGACATCACGGAGCTGCTGGATGTTAGACACATGGCGCTTCTCCACCTTCCGCTTGAGGATGCCCCACAGGTGCTCAATAGGGTTCAGGCCTGGAGACATACTTGGCCACTCCATAACCTTCACCTTCAGCTTTCTCAGCAAGACAGTTGTCATCTTGGTCGTTATTATGTTGGAAAACTGCCGTTCGGCCCAGTTTCTGAAGGGAGGGCATCATGTTCTGCTTCAGAATGTCACAGTATATGCTGGAATCCAAGTTTCCCTCAATGAACCGCAGCTTCCCAGTACCAGCAGCACTCATGCAGCCCCAGACCATGACACTCCCACCACCATGCTTGACTGTAGGCAAGACACTCTTGCCTTTGTACTCCTCACCTGGTTGCCGCCACACATGCTGGACACCATCTGAGCCAAACAAGTTTATCTTAGTCTCATCAGACCACAGGACATGGTTCCAGTAATTCATGCTCTTGGACAGGTTGTCTTCAGCAAACTGTTTGCGGGCTTTCTTGTGAGCCAGCTTTAGAAGAGGCTTCCTTCTGGGACGACGGCTATGACAACCGAATCGTTGCAGTGTGTGGCGTATGGTCTGAGCTCTGACAAGCTGACCTTCCGCTTCTGCAACCTCTAAAGCAATGCTGGCAGCACTCATGCGTCTGTTCTTTGAAGCCAGCTTCTGTACCTGACGCCATCGTCTGTACCTGACGCACAGCACAAGGACTCAACTTCTTGGTTCGACCCTTGTGAGGCCTGTTCTGAGTGGAACTTGTCTTAGAAAACCTCTGTATGACCCTGGCCACTGTACTGCAACTCAGTTTAAGGGTGTTACAGATCTTCTTATAGCCTAGGCCATCTTTGTGGAGAGCAACAATTCTAATTCTCAAATCCTCAGAGAGTTCTTTGCCATGAGGTGCCATGTTGAACATCCAGTGGTCAGTATGAGAGAATTGTACTCAAAGCACCAAATTTTAACTGCTCTAATATAAGATACACACATTTGTATAGTCCTGTCAAGCAGACAAAAACATGAACATGTTGAATAGGACATGGCTTTGCATGGTTAAACGACACACAGCTGTTATCACTTAGGGTGTACTCACTTTTGTTGCCAGC